>NC_142942.1:52386762-52389262 GCF_046866305.1 Octopus bimaculoides
TCGACTTCTCCCTGTTGTGTTAAATCTAATTTATTCAACGATGTAGGTTTTTAATGGAAATGTAAATGATATGAAATTCCTTTCAGAAATCATTATTTTAAAATAATGGAAATTAATGTTTTAAAATATAAGAAATTGCTGTTATAGAATGTTAGAACATATTATTGTTAATAGCAATCTTCATCAGTGATGATTTGATCTCTGGACTCACTAGTCTGTGAGATTCTTTCTTTTTACCATGTTGTGCCCATAGAGAGGCGGTGAAGATCATTTGCGCGGTTATGCCCTGAACGTTCCTTTCTAGGGTTCTTCACATATCCGATTCAGAGAAGAAGGGGAACCTCTTCTCGGTATTTGAGGGTAGATTATTTATTGACCCCTGAAGGCATGAAAAGCAACGAAACTTTTCGGTCGATTGGTTAAAGATGGAAAATGAAATGGTTTCGACGTGTAACGAGACACTATCAGATGTTTACTCTATCACATACTAGCACCTACCATATGAGAATATTTTGTACTCTAAGCACAAGGCCCGAAATTTTAGGAGAGGAGGTCAGTCGATTAGCTCGACCCCAATACGCAACTGGTACGTAATTTATCGACTCCGAATGGATGAAAGGCAAAGTCGATCTCGGCAGAATTTGAACTCAGAGCGTAAAGACAGTCGAAATATCGCTAAGCATTTCGCTCGGCGTGCAAACTTTTCTGTCAGTTCGCCGCCTTAGCATATGAGAATATTAAGATTGCGAAAGGTGTAGTTGAAAAAATATCAAAGAATGAGTACAGAAGGAGGTGGCTGATGGCCAGGAAAAACGGACGAGTTACGTTTGTCTCTTGCGTGTGCACCAACAATCTTTAGGTGATGGATTTCATTGACTGAGAAAGAATGAAGTTAAAAATCTGCTAGTCCTGTTACAATTTTCTACAGATTTCTTTTTCGCCGTGTATGCATCTGTCAGAAATATCGAACGTATTAACTCTCAGGCACTGCTGTCGTAGAGCCGTTAACAGTCATGGCAGCATCTTTCATAGGTAAATCGGTTTGCAAAAATTTGTTGATTAATATTTGACAGTCGACACTCATGGTTCGAAAGCTGAGACGATATATGATGGTTTTCTGCTCTTTTTCTTTAGAAAAGATGGATTATATAAGCAGTGAAACTGGAACTTACTGCATCGATGATGGTGTTTGCAAAATATCTATTTTCAGTTTATGAGACATCGATTGACGTGCTTATTAGAATTCTTTACACCGTTACGTCGATGCCATTGAAAAAAAGAAACGTTGTGTCCAGAGTAACAAAAAAAAAAAGCAACTACAATGATCGTGACAAGTAAACCGAAAAGAGTAGAATGTGTTATTTTTCATACGTAATATTTCACATAACCGACAGCCGTGCTATCTGCCTCAGGATAATGAATAATGTATGTAGATAAAGCTGCTATCCAGTATAGACCTCGGAATAAAAGATACGTAACAGATTTCTTTTATAAAAGTCTAATTAGAAAAAAAAAAAGAAGCTAAACTAGTCATATTGGAAGAATATCACCATTGCCTACACTTGACGCTTCCATAATCATGTCACGTGTGTAAGAGGATATTGGTTGACAGTTCGAAAACAACCCCAGCGAATGAGAAGAGGAAAGAAAATCTGACGGGAAGTGTACATCGGTTGAAAGTTTGAGTTGCTCTTTCTTATCTGAGAACAATCAATGAGAGTCAATAACCAACTTTCTGATAGACGTCGAAGATATGAAATAGGTTTTCATAACAATGATGTCAGACAGGCTGTAGGCTATATCTTATAATTATATCTATACACAATAGGTCGCTTTTCACAAACAATTGACTATATTTAACAACCCTACAATAAAATGATTCACCTTCTTTCCAAATTATATACCCTCCTCGTTACATTGTATCTTACTCATTGTGTCTGTGTGTGTATATATATATACACATATGCGTGTGCGTATTTCTGCATGCGCTTCCGTGTGTGTGTGTGTGTGTGTGTGTGTGTGTGTGTGTGTGTGTTTTAGAATAATATTCTTATTTTAAAGTATTGTTCGGTATAACAATTGTACATTTACTGCTGGTAATATGACATTTTACTGAAAGTTGAGGCCAATTTATCGTGAAGACATACATACATACATACATATATATATATATATATATATATATATATATATATATCACCTATCAGGTAGGTGCCTTCCCTGTATCCAGGTGTCAGCTTGCTACGACCCTCAGTTCCCTGTGTGTTGTACACCAGCCATACTAACAGCCAAGCTCGTCTCCGAACCATTCTCTGATGTTGTCAGCCCAGACACGTCTCTTACAACCTCTTGCTCTCTTCCCTTCCGCATTTTCTGAGGTCGAACCTGACGATTACACGAGGTGCATCGTGTGTCCAAAATATAGCATTGTGGATTTGATTCTCGACAACAGGTGGCTTTGAGATTTCAGCCTTGTTAAAGGTGTGCAAATACGTGCAAA
>NC_142942.1:52401762-52414262 GCF_046866305.1 Octopus bimaculoides
TTAGGTAGATACAAACTATGGCATTTTAGATACTTACAAATCTATTTTCCCGATCTTTATAATTAATTTACATCACCTTTGTGTACTGTCTTCTCGTATTCGTTTTTTTATCAGTTCGCTCTATTCTTAATATCCTTACATCTCAATATTCAACATCACCATTAATCTACTTGAAATTTTAAGAATCGACACTTTGTCTTAGTTAAAATTCTAGTTGTACACTCAATCAACATTTACCTTATCAATATTATATTACTACTAACGCTCTATAGCTAGATTTGCTTATCTTAATATGTGTGGGTGTGTGTGACATTTCAAATCTTATGTTTATAACCTAGATAATCAGATGAGTTCACAGAACCAGTTTTTGCATATCGCTAAGCTAGGCTACTACTAACAATATTTCAGCTTTATCACGAGCTAAAACCAAGCAATTTTGAATAATAACGTACACACACAAAAAAAAAAATATAAACAAATTCTTGTGCGAGAGAATCTTTCCTCTTCAAATCGGTATGATAATCATGGCTCTTATGTCACGTCACTTGTCACAGTCCCGATATTATTATATTAAATATTATATATTGTTATATATTATATGTTATTATAGATTATATATTAAGAATTATGATATTGTGCTGTATCTAATATTCAACAATTATATTATGGCAATGTATAAGCTACACGTATTTCATTCTTAATAGGTTTACAAACTAAGCCCACTCGCCCGAATATTATAGCCTTCTCCTCGCTACACTAGATTTCTGAATATATTTCGATCTTCAGTTAGCCTTAAAGAGCATAAACGTTAGTTTTCTGTTTACATTTATCGGAATCTTAAAACGTTGCGATGCAAAGTTACTCACCACAACTAATATTATATAGCTAACAATCTGTCCACGGAGAATTTGATACGAGATTTTCCTCACAAATACTTTTCACAATTTATAGAATAATCTTTTCTAACATAAGTACAAAGCCGGCAACATTGAGGGACAGGAGGTTAGTCGATGCCGTCAATCGCAGTACTTGACAGATACTGTGGACAGGATGCGAAACAATGTTGCCTTCGGCAGGATTTTTACCCAGAGAGGGAAAACGGAGGAAAAGATACTGCGAAGCATTTTCTCGACGCTATAACGGTTCTGTCCATCCAGCACACTAACAGTTTATAGAATAAGAACATCCGTTACAGTGTGATTAATAAGGCTTTCGAAGATTTTGAAATTATATCGTCTTCTATTTCGTATTTTACACCGAATAAACTGATTTTTGCCATAAAATATATATAAACTATATGCTTCAACTATTAATCGATTATTTTAAACAACAATTTAATCATGGAAATCACCCTAAAACACATACAGAGCCCTTAACAAGTATGGACTTTTATTAATAGACAAACGTGTAGGGATTTCAATCTCATGATCACCAGCATCACCCCAGCCTCTGGTGAACACAAATATTTTGTCTCTCATTCCTCGGCCTATTTCTAACGTTCTTCGATGACCCCTGCACTTCGAAGTTGGTTAATCTTTTAACATCGTCACTCAACAACTTCCTATTTACTCGTCTCTCCTCTTATTTTCACTGATAATATTTTCACCACTGCCAAACCCAACACTTCTCATTAATTAGTTCACTGAGTCTTTCCTCTTCAGGACGTCTCTCACCTGGTAGATACTTCTTGCTCGTGTTTTCTCTATAACAATCAATCAATCAATATATATATATATATATATATATATATATATATATATATATATATATATATATATATATATATATATATATATATATATATATATGTATATATATATATACATATATATATATATAAGCTCTTCTTAGAAGTAAAAGTAGGTTTGCATAGAGTCATCACTCCATCATAGAATAAAACACAGTTACAGAATTGTCTATGCAAATTCAGAACCAACAAAACCAGGGAGTGGGAGGCCTTCCCGCTGGGAAGATATAACACGGTGTATCAAAATCCGAAAAGAAACTGCAAATAATCAGACACCCAACTGGAGAAAAGCAGAAAGAGTCGAGAACAGCTTTGAAATGTCGTCGATTTCCGCTATCTAAAGGTAGGAGAAGAGCATGAGTAAGGAAGCATCATGAAAAGTTATTTGTTATTACGCATGTTTTGGTTTTGTTCAAAGCATTGAAAAATTTGAAATTCTTCGTCGTTTTTAAAAATATGTAATATAAATAAAAGCTAATAATATATCAAGTAATATGTCGTTTAGACAGATAAATAACCTTGGACAGAATCACTTGGGGAATTGAACCACATGTTGTAAATTGGATAATCTTTATAAATAACTACACCAAAGAGACTCTGACAACAGTAAACCATTTGTACAAGGTAGAAACGCTTCAGTTCGATGTGGTTATATTCGAAGTATTGGGAATTTCAGAATACGCCATTTTAAGAAGCTCAAATACAAATGAAACTAAAATAATAAATGGCTCATAAAACCCCAGTAAATGTCACACTTCGACCGAAAAAAAGAGATATAATCACCTGCAGGAATTTAATCATGTGTGAGAAGCAAAGAAAGCGGTCGTCATAAACCATTACACCAAAGATATTTGGACAACTTCCAACTATCTGCAGAAATAAAGAAAAAAGGATATAAATTTGTAGTGGTTATGTTTGGGGCGTTGAGAAATTTTAAAATGCGTCATTTTTAAGGGGGTTGAAGACGGCGGTCTTTCTACGACAGGCAAAAGGCCTGAAAATTCGTAAAAGTGGTTATTCGATTTGTATTTATGTTATTAAACCAAAAAGTATAAAAGTCAAAGTAGAACTCGACGGAATTTGAAATCAGAACGGGGAAAGCAGGAAAAAATGCTGCAAATCATTTTGTCCATTCTGTTAACAATTCTGACGGCTAGAGGTCCTTCGCAAATAAATTATAAATGGGAAGACACAAAAATGTTGTTTATCATGCAGCTTTGCAATAAATTCCAAGTCGACAAATTATATCATTGTTTTGATGAAAATTGTTCATTGCTTGAAAAATATTGGTCAAGTTTAATAAAATTTAATATGTACTCAATACACAAAGTGTCGTTGTTGGGCCCAAGGCCATATGAAGAGCATTACACAGGAGCTAGCTTAAGAGCCACCCGACAGGGCGGTTTTTAAGCTAGTATATATATATATATATATATATATATATATATATATATATATATATATATATATATATATGTATATATGTATGTGTATATATATGTATACATATTTATATATATATATATATGTATATATATATATGTATGTATGTATATATATACACACACACACACACACACACACACGCATATATATATATATATATATATATATATATATGCATATGCATGAATGCATGCATGTATTCCTTTCCTTCCTTCCTTTCTTAGACAATTCTCTCATGTCTGTATTTTTTATTTCTCTGCTGTCCAATATTCTCTTCTGTCATCTTTACACGAAATCTCAATTTCTCTCTCCCTCCATTTCTCTCTCTTTCTCTCTTTTCTCATTGCTAAGAGACTTTCTTTTTTCCACTCGACCTATTTTAAACACTCTCTTCTTGTAACGTCTACTATTTCTTTCTCTCTAATCGAAATCCTTCCTCTTTCTTCCTTTTCTTTTCTCCTCCCACTCTCTCTCTTTCTTTGTCTTCTTTTTGTCGTTTCATTATCATTTCTTTCTCCCTCATTGAAATCCTTCTCTCTTTCAATTCCTAATATCTCCCTCTCCCTTTCTCTTTCTCTTTCTCTCTTTTCCTGTTTCCTTCTCTGTCTCGCTACTCTCTCTCTCTCTCTCTCTCTCTCTCTCTCTCTCTCTCTCTCTCTCTCGTATCTTCCCCATTGGCATATTTCTCTTTCGCTCACTTTCTCCTTTATTCCGTCCATTTCTCTCTCTCCTTACCTCCTATATCTCTCTCCTACTCTCCTAATCTTGCTCTCCCTCTCTTTCCAATTCAATTCCATACTACTACCCTCCTCTCATTCTCTGATTCCATTCCTTTGAACTTTTTGCCTCTCTCTCTCTCCCACTACTTCCCCATCGCTCTCATTTCCTCTTTCTATCCCTTCAATCTCTCTCCCTATCCCCCTCTCTCTCTACCTCGCTATTTCTCATGCATTTCCTCTTCCCCCTCCTCTCCTCCATCTCTCCACACATCCCTGTAAGTAAAGGGTACTTACTGGAGCAGCAAATGTTTGTTTAAGCCAACCACTCTACACCGCTCCCCACTTACATTAAGCCATTAACGGATTACAACACTCACTTAACTAGCTTTACTACCAGGAAGTTGTCGGCTTGTTAAACATGTCGTCGTCGTTGTTGTTGTACTTATTTTGTTGTTGTTCCCGCCCTACAAATAGTAGCTGTAGTCGTTGTTGTTGTTGTTATGAAACATTTCCATAAACATCCTCGGCCAATCTAAAAGCATAGTAAATATGTCACGCATGTTCTATTCTTCTTTGTTTACATCTTGGCACGTTCATATCTGTCTATCTATCTATCTATCTATCTATCTATCTATCTATCTATCTATCTATCTATCTATCTATCTATCTATCTATCTATATAGCTGCCTGTCTGCCTGCCTGTTTGTCTGTCTGTCTGTCTACATTCATAAGCACATTAAATACGTCTTCATATCTTTGTGTGTATGTGTGTGTATAAATATACATACATATATACATATATATATATAGGCGCAGGCATAACTGTGTGGTAAGTAGCTTGATTACCAATCACATGGTTCCTGGTTCATTCCCACAGTGTAGCACATTGGGCTGGTGTCTCTTCTACTATAGCATCAGGCCGACCAAAGCCTTGTGAGTGGAATTGGTGGACGGAAACTGAAGGAAGCCCGTCATATATATGCGTGTGTATGTGTCTGTGTCCCCCCCCATCGCTTGACAACCGATGCTAATGTGTTTAGGCCCCGTAACATAGCGGTTCGGCAAAAAAATGATAGAATAAGCACTAGGCTTACAAAGAATAAGTCCTGGGGTCGATTTGCTCGACTAAAAGCGGTGCTCCAGCATGGCCACAGTCAAATGACTGAAACAAACAGAGAGTAAAAGAGAATATATATATATATATATATGTGTATATATATATATATATATATATATATATATATATATATATATATATATATATATATATATATATATATATATATATATATATATACATATACATATATCCTCAGTGTGTGTGTTTGTTTATTTGAATTAACTGTGTGTATATATATATACATATATGACATATTTGACCAAATGACTGCTAGAAAGTTGTTAAAACGGCTGGCAGTGTTTCGGTTACATATATTGATATACTTATTTAACAACACTATACAGTCATCTCTGTATACATCAGATAAACTACACGAATATGCAGATTCCAAGCATGTACACGTACAAGAAGCGTATAGAAATTCACTTGCATCAATCGAATGTCTCAAGACTACATCACGAATGCCAAATTACATCATGCGTATGTGGATATGTATATATATATATATATAGTCACCCATGCAAATGTCCACACACGTATGCATATATATATATACACACATAAATACGTATGTCTAGCATTCTACTATATGTCCTATAAGTATGTACATATGCACATGCCAGCGGACCAACGCACACACACACACACGGGCGCACACATACAACACACCATCACACACACTAACACACAGGGACATACCTATATTTGGCATTTTGGCTAAGTTCAAAGTGTATAATATGTTTGTCTTGTGCCTATACACATACTTTCATAAACGCACTCATTCAAATACGTACACACAGAAACACAACCACATACATACACATATCCAGACGTACGCACGCACACACATACACACACATATATAAATGCATATATATAAATATATATATATATATATATATATATATATATATATATACATATAAGTATATATGTGTGTATGTGTGTGTGTGTGTGTGCATATAAGTGCGTGTGTGTATGTGTGTGTGTGTGTGTGCATATAAGTGCGTGTGTGTATGTGTGAGTTTGATTCTGCGTGTACGTATTTACGTAGATAAATAGAGAATTAGAGAAATAGAAAGATAGATAGATAGATAGATAGATAGATAGATAGATAGATAGATAGATAGATAGATAGATAGATAGATAAATATATTATTCATGAAATCGTGTGAAGCTGTGGAGTCAGACTCAGTGTTAAACATGGCCGTGTGCGCATGTATAGCATTCTCTCTCTTTCTCTCTGTCCCTGTATATATATGTGTGTGTGTGCGTGCGCGCGTGTGTACGTGCGTGTCTGTGTATATGTATGGCTGTATATATGTAAGTACATATGTGTATATAAAGACCTGTGCACGCCTGTTCATGCGCACGTAGGAGAATGCTATGAGGTTATGCACAGACGAAGACATGGCTTATTGTTTTAAAATGGTTCATTGAACCGGAACTGGTCTATTAGAGATTTAATGGTGCTTGTCTCTCAATACATTTATAATGCAGTTCCATGCTACAGAATTATGGGCCATCGCCCCTCTTTCGCTCATCCCCTCTCCCTTTTCCAATTTTTCTCTCTCATCTTTTCTCCTTTCTCTCTCTCTCTCTCTCTCTCTCTCTCTCTCTCTCTCTCTCTCTCTCTCTCTCTCTCTTACTGGTAGCATGCGTATGTAAGGTATGAATGAGTTAATAAGTCTGCAGTAGTAGTTATAATAGAAGACGGAAAAGCATTAGTAGTAGTAGTAGCTACAGCAGCAGTGGTGGGGATTGGTGCTTCTGCTGGCTCTGGTGTTTCTAGTGGTGGTTGTGGTGGTGATGGTGACAATGGTGACGAAAAAGGTAGCTGTTGAGGTGATGTTGGTAGTAGTAGTAGTAATAGTAGTAGTAGTAGTAATAGTAGTAGTAGTAAAACTTGTAGTAGTAGTAGTAGTACACACACACACACCTACACACACGCATATATACATACATATATATATATATATATATATATATATATATATATATATATATATATATATATATATATATATATTAGGGGGTAGTGAAATGTTCCTGGCTTTGGATAAAAGAAAACACAGGAGGATCAGTTTATTATGATTTCATTCAACATATTCCCTTCTCAGATTCACACACCTATTGCGGTCCTTCAGTTTTTCTAAGCCCTGTACAAGAGAGATTGATACTGAAGGGACGCAAGAGGCTCTGGATCACTTTCAACAACGTTCGGATGTAGTTTGACATTAGTGAGAAAGCAATTGCAAGCACTCGTTGCAAGAAGAGAAGTACAACACTTAACGAGTGGAAAACGAAACCCTCAAAAAATATTCACTTGTCGACAACACTGCGTGCGTCCAATCATACGAACGTCTAGCATATCTTAGAAAGAATCAGATGTAAAAACGCTCCACTCCTGTTACATTACACGTAAACTTTTGCGCAATAGTAAAATTGACAGGAAGTGTAGACTTTCTCGGATTAATGAGCATTACAATAAGTTAGATGCTGCAGGCTACGCTTTTGATTTTCAATAGCAAGAGATTGTTACACACTACCTCTTGAATAAAAGAGGCAGTGAAGCAATTAACCCCTGAAGATTCGATCGAAAATGGCGATTGTAACGAAAGATGTTATGTACGTAAGCAGCAGCTACCTAAAAATATCTCAAAGGCAATACATTCCAACGAAGCGTGGTGGTGTTTCTAAAACGTTATACAATACAATTGAGAAGAAAGACTGTCTTGGGAAAAATATAGCAAACATTTGTTGTTGAGTAAATACATTCGTTTTAACACGAAGAATATTTGTAGAGCATTTTCATCAACATTGATGACGAATGCAAATATATCAGGTTTGGATATGACTGACTGGAGCGATCAAGGAAAAAAGTCAATCTATGGTTATAAAGATCAGTTTGCCAGCAGGGGAGTACGCTTGTTTTCCATTCAGCGAGAAAGACAATATTTACAAGCCATGGCTTTGAACCATATAGCTTCACTACTTGGATAATAGCTTCTCATTATTACCTATAATTACTGAATGGAATCCTCGACTGGATTACCAAATCTCTAAGTGTTGCTCTCAAAAGTTCTTCACGGAAAGAAAAAAATTGACCTGTTAAAATGCACTTCAAAAATACAAATTATAAGCTGAAGAGTAAAAGTTTGCAAGAAGTTTAAACCGCCTGAAAAACAAAAGGACAAGAATCGACAAAGTTCTTTCTTACACTTTTTTAAATTTGCACTAAAAATTATCACAAGTTTATGATATTTGTACATTTTGTTTACAAGAGTATAATCAGTAGAGCCATAAATATTTCAAGACAGTCACAGGATTAGCCTAAGGATGAAGCGATTTGGTATCGTTCTGTAATCTAGCACGCACGCACACACACACACACACACACACACACACACACACACACACACACACACACACACACACACACACACACACACACACACACACACACTCACACACATACTCACACACGCACAAACGCATACGGTTTTATGCACGTAAGAGACACATAGACACTCATACATATACATAATTATAGCATATATTTATACAAGTAAACGCACAGAAAAAGATGATTATGAATATGAATACACACACACACATACATAAACATATATATATACACATACCTCACACACACACACACATATATGAATGTATAAGTTGAGGTTGTTTCCGTTTTATGTATATATTAATCAACATATGTATGTGGTCAGCAAAGTTGCTCCAAGCCATTTGTGATTTCTTCTGAACTGGAAAAAAAAAGCACTATGTCCACCGATAAAAGTTGAACCATTGTTCGTAATACAGACTGCTTTTCGTAAAGAAGATAGGCAAACGTCCTTTGCACTGTGTATATCTCAGTGTGCCTCCATATATGTACATGTGAGTCAGGCTTTAAACATATGTGTGAATATTTTAATATATTCGTATGGTTACCAATGTATATTTGTGTGTGATTGTGTGTGCGCATGTCCATATATTTTCATTGTTATATCGATATATGCGACTGTCAGAATATATATTAGCATATATTTTATTTTCGTATGCGCTTGTATATGTGCAAATATCTGTTCGTTTATGAACGCCACATGTCTATATAATTCTGTATAACTACGTATGTATGTATGTATGTATGTATGTATGTATGTATGTATGTATGCCTTTAAGTCTGACGTATGTAGATTTTTTTTTTCAATTATTCATGAATGTGAATATGCGTGTCTTGTGGAACAACAAGTTGGATGGATTACTTGCAAGCGGGGATTGCAGCCTGAGTAGGAGTGGGCAACGCATTAAAGAGCAAACAAACATGGCGGCGAAGAGAAAATTTGTTCAGTTTTCTAATGGCGTAAAGTAGGGCGAACAGAGGTTAGATTTAATAGGATTTCTGTGGGGCGGAAGTCAGAAGATTCGAAAGAATGTTGTGTAAACGACTCCATCATATTGGATAGAATGGATTTACAGGTTAAATCCTATTACAATCGAATTGACAGCTCAGCCATCAGGTCACACAACTTATATACATTTGCATACACTCAGTGCACGTTCGCACACTCATATACATACACACAGGCACACAGACACAGACACAGCATACCACTTAACACAACCACTGAAGCACACGTAGCGAAAATCATATTGTTATATGCATATGTGCGTGAATATACGAATATATGTATGTATGTATGTATGAATGTATGTATGTATGAATGTATGTATGTATGTATGTATGTATGAATGTATGTATGTATGTATGTATGTATGTATGTATGTATGTATGTATGTACGCATATATTTATTATTATGTACGTATGCGTTTATAGAGATAGAGAAAGAGAGAGGGGGAGAATAGAGAAAGAGAGAGAGGGAGAATAGAGAAAGAGTGAAGGATAAGGTGTGAAGCACAAAGACAAATGGACAGAGAGACAGAAAGAGGGGGGGGGGGGGAGAATTTACTCTTTGGACTCTTGAAATTCTCACATTTTTCGAGAGTCAAAAACATGCACGACACATACGCACAACAGCAAGGCACCTTGGGCAAGTGTCTTCAACGATAGGTTCGGGCAGACCACAACCTTCCGAGAAGAAAAGAAACCCACCGTATGTGTGTGTGTGTACGTATGTGTGTGCGTGTGTATGTGTGTGTGTGTGTGTGTGTGTGTGTGTGTGCATGTGCGTCTTAGTGTTTGTGTCCTCCACTTCCGCTTGCTGACAGGTGCTGTTGTAGTAACTTAGCAGTTCGGCAAAATAAACCAGCAAAATAAAGATCAGGCTTAAGAAACAAGAAAATAAGTACTGAAGGCGATTCGTTTGACAAAATATTATTCAAGGCGGTGCTCCAGCATGGCCGCAGTCTAAATGACTGAAACAAAAGATAAAAGATAAAAAATGCACACACACACACTGTACACACACACACACATATATATATATATATATATATATATATATATATATATATATATATATATATATATATGAATGACAAGGCTGCGGAATACACACACTCACACAGACACACACACACACACACACACACACACACACTGAAGCATATCTATACGCGTGTAAAAATTGAGTGATATTTGAAGAATAACTCACGACTTGAACGAATTACAAGGCCCTAAATTTTGAGAGAGGGGGCCAGTCGGTTAGATCGATCCCAGCACGCAAATGGTACTTAATTTATCGACCCCAAAAGGATGAAGGGCAAAGTCGATCTCGACAGAATTAGAATTCAGAACGTAAAGACAGATGAAATACCACTAAGCATTTCGCCCGGCGTGCTAACGTTTTTGTCAGCTCACCGCCTTATATTTGATATAAATATTAAATGGAACTTCACCAAACAGTAAATATAAATTACAATGTACAAACAAATTGCTGCAAACATCAACTTGGAAGACATATTAAATGTTTGCTTAGTAAATATTCAAATATATATTAAGTAGATAAGCTGGAAATTAAATTCATTATTGGAATTGGAAAAGCACTTTATTTTAAAGGAAAGAAATTCAAAAAATATAATTATTCTAAAATATATAAAATCCAAAATTTTGTAAAATACATACAGAAAAACTTGTTTGTTTATGTTGTTTTCTTAATGTCTCGTCTGTCTGTGACTCAAGTTTTTGTGTTGTTGGTGTTGTAGATGTTCTTGCTTAACTGTATAATGGTTCTAATTGATGAAAGGGTGTTCAAGTTACGTTATTACCGTCTGTAGTTCAACCTATGTAGGCATACAGGTATGTCTGTAGTTATCAGGGATTACATTATCCAGTCGTAGACACCTGTATCATTTCCTTTTCACTTCGATGGTCTGGTATTGATTTCTATTTCTGGCATCCCTTGCGACGACATAGCGACTCACATCTTTTTGCAGACGACATAGCGACTCACTTCTCCGCAAGAAGATTAATAAGTGCCTGAAGATCGCCGATGTGAAACGCAGACAAGCGGTTCGTGAACGTCTAACGCGCGCACACACACACACACAAACACATACACACACACTACTCCACTCTGTCCTTCACACACATGCACGCAAACATTTGTATATGAGTATATGTGTGTGTGCATGTGGGTGGTTGTGTATGTGAGTGAGTGTATGTGTCTGATTGTATAGCTTGTTTCAGATGTGTTCCGTCCTCGTCAAGCGACTTCAATGTAACAACCATCGTTAGCGGTGATCAGCGTAGCATGAAACTACGATCAAGAGAAGGGAATTGAGTTTAAAGAAACCATATATTTTGTATGTAGCAAAGCATTCTCGGCCCCATTCGTCGACAAAATATAGGGTTTGATTATATTACAAAACACATTATACGCATAAACCTAAAGTTCGTATATACCAATAGAAACACGAACACGCAGAGACACATATAACACATATGCATACACTCTAACACATAAACCAGACTCACAACACGCAGAGACACATATAGCTATATGCATACACTCTAACACGTAAACCAGGTACACACAACACGCACCTTGCAATCGATACAACCTTTTGATCATTCAGTTTTTATTGATACGAATTGTAATTTCGAAAGGGAAACAAAACAGAATAAAGATTTATCGTTAAGTGTGTCTCCTGATACGTTTGGTGTTCAATAATAACTGTCAGGCAAAAGACGAAAGGCTAACATACATGGCACTATAAACTGACATCTTCACCTCTTTTCCTGTCTATTTTGACGTCTTCTATTTACTCCCCCCGCCCCCCTCTGTATGTCTCTCTTTCTCAACCATTTTCTTTCTTTACACACTTTATTTCGTTCGTTTTAACTAAACATTCATTGTGTCGCCATTTTTGCAATTTCTGTAACGGTGAGATACAGTCTCATCGGTTTATCTGATAACTTGTATCTTTATCCTTGCTTAACCGCCGGCCTCTCTCCGCTGTCTTATTGTCTTGTCTGCGCGTGTCTGTATGTGTGTATGTCTG
>NC_142942.1:52431762-52436762 GCF_046866305.1 Octopus bimaculoides
ACCAACACACTGTTTTGATACAACCTTCACTATCCTATTCCCTTACACACCTACACTCGTCTACACAGACCCAATAACATCACGCGCACCCCATATCAACACACACAAAAGCACACATACACACTATGCCCGTCTCTATACACGGATATCTTCTAGTACAAACGCACACAATCCCCTTTTCCACTCTTCTTAATCACTCCATAGATCTGCAATTCTATCTGACCTCCAGCCACCGTGTTTCAACCATTTTATCTTGTTCTTATATCTCTTTCTTTCTGTCTGTCTTCTGATGAAGGACTAACATCCGAAACATCGGATTTCATTATTTTTATGCGTTAAGCTAATACATTTGTTAAAACTTGTCCCACTCATACTTTATTCTCTATATGTAGTCTTTGTTCTAATAATTATAAAGACAAATACAAAATTATACACAGACACAACATATCTAAACACCAGTATCCCACAATGCCGTGCGCCAAAGAGCTGAGTTCATTGGGCACGCTCTCGTCATAAAAGAGAGAAATTATTCTCGTCTGACGTACACGGCGCAAGCAGACAAATTTTGCATGTCTAAATGTATTAAGAATAGATACGTAAATTGTTAAATTATTCATTCCACATCTCCATGAAGGCGGTGAAAATAACGAATATTTAGGGCTTGGCAGATATCTGCACCAATCATAAAACAATTTTGTTCGTTGAAAGCATAAAGAAAGTCAACGGTTTTGCTTAGGCTCAGAGTTCTGGCTAGTCCTGACTGACGAGACACAACGTGTGGAGAAACCGGTGTCCCAGAATGCTGTGTGCAAATAAGCCCAATGTGTTCAGTACACTGTCTTCATAAAAGAGAGAAGTTATTCTTCTACGACTTATTCAACAACATAGAATTGATCATACTCATAATCTTTCCAGAACTCTCTATACTTGTGTATTATACATTAATGGATAAATTAAACAACCTATTGGTGAGCTTCTATTTTTCTCTCTAATCAACTATGGTTATGGATTAATTAATTACTAGTATTCTTCATTAAAATTATATCGACAGTGTAAGTAGCAATTATTGCCGTAAAAGTACTGGCGGTTAGTAAGTCAGTTATTTGTTATCTCTTTAAGAATGCTTCTCGCTTATAATGTCCCATATAATTTTTATAAATTACTAATTCGGCATATTAATATTGTTTTAATAATCCTGTATTATTTTACTGGATAATTATTGTTTAGATGCATCGTAAAATGTTTGAATACTTCTTCCGTTAATAATTAGGGAACGTCATTAGAGCGTATATATAGAACTTATTATACAAAATCATTATACAAAGCTATTACAAAAATAAGATACAAATAAGACAAGACATAATACTCTTCCTTTCATTACAATAGTAAGATTGCCATGAATACGTTCGGCTCTTTTCACACTAATTGCTTATAAACATGAAATGCTGGTTAATGTAATTTTAAATCGCCATGGAAACGGAAATTTCTACAGACCGGAATACATATAAAATCAAATAAATAGGCAATGTTTATGCTCCGTTTGGTCAATTTTATTATACTAAAAAATTAGGAATTGTAACGCAATTAACATTAATTGACTTGATATACATATGCATTCAAACGATTTGTTTGACAGCGAATGTAGGATAAATATTAGTGCTTTGAAAAGTTGATCATTTATCCGATATTCGTATATAAATGCTACTGTATATCTGTGTTTATATGTGTTTATAGATATTTGACTGTGTATAATACACACGCACGACACGGACACATAGGTATAGGTGTATATATATATATATATATATATATATATATATATATATATATATATATGTATGTATGTAGGCGCAGGTGTGGCTGTGTGATAAAGAGGTTGCAGTCCCACCGCGCGGCACCTTGGGATCGAATCGACCCCAGGACTTATTTGTTAAGACTAGTGCTTATTCTTTCGGTCCCTTTCGCCGAACCGGGAACGTAAACATGCCAGCACCGGTTGTCAAGCGGTGATGGTGAGGACAAACACAAGCAGGAAGTCTCTCTCTCTCTCTCTCTCACACACACACACACACACACACACACACACACACACACACACACACACACACACACACAGATATATTTATATATGACGGGCATCTTTCGGTTTCCGTCTACGAAATCCACTCATGAGGCTTTGGTCAGCCCAAGGTTATAGTAGAATGCAATTGTCCAAGATGCTACGCAGTGGGACTGAACCGTGAAACATATGGATGGAAAGCAAACTCCTTACCACACAGCCACTCATCTGTAGAAATGATTTGCCTGTCCCTTGGGTAGCATTTGTGGTGTGGAGATAGGAGATTGGTATGCATGGGTGACTGCTGGTCTTCCATAAACAACTTTGCCCGGACTTGTGCCTTGGAGAGAAACTTTTTTCGTGTAAACCCATGGTCATTCATGAATGAGGGAGTCTTTGCTCTTTTACTTACAGGAAGACAGACAGATTGTTACATTTTACGTCCGAGAAGTTGGACATGACTCTTCTCTTCCACACAAAATGTTTGGTAACATATGTAATCTGTCTGTTTCTTTATACGACGTCGAGGGTTCCAGTTGATCCGATCAACGGAACATCCTACTCGTGAAATTAACGTGCAAGTGGCTGAGCACTCCACAGACACGTGTACCCTTAACGTAGTTCTCGGGGAGATTCAGCGTGACATACAGTGTGACAAAGCTGGCCCTTTGAATTACAAGCACAACAGAAACAGGAAGAAAGAGTGAGAGAAAGTTGTGGTGAAAGAGTACAGCAGGGTTCGCCATCATCCCCTGCCGGAGCCTCGTGGAGCTTTAGGTGTTTTCGCTCAATAAACACTCACAACGCCCGGTCTGGGAATCGAAACCGCGATCCTACAACCGCGAATCCGCTGCCCTAAACACTGGGTCATTGCGCTTCCACAAATATATTTATATATATATGTGTTTGTGTGCGTGCGTGTATATATATATATATATATATATATATATATATATATATATATATATATATATATATATCCAATCTTATATATATATGTATGTACTAAGACTTTTGTATATAAGTATGTATGCATGTATGTGTACACACACACATATATCTTAAACGTGCCATGTTATTCATTTTACTGGCTACAGCAATGTAAATGTCATTGACATCTCGCTCTTGGCGTCAAGAATTTAAAGCCATTGAATTTATCTCTGTAATCTAAGATAACAATAAAAGGCTATTGTAAAATTCACACAATCAATATTCCTGCAGAGGTTTTCTCACATTAAGAGCAATATATTCTGTGTTGTTGCAATCTCATGGGTGACACTTGGAATATAGTTACGTGTCAAACTATACATGGACTGGGTAGAACCTACTTCAACGTTTCTATTCGTATATGTTTGAGCATAGCTTTCCTGTACGATATCTGTAACAGTGTTAACACCTCAGGGATTGATAAGGCTACTAAACATAATGATGTACTTCAAGATAATTAGTTACACACGCATTCATATATTATTATTAGACACGTTATTAAGCAAGACAAGCGGTGTTCCTCTGTCTAGTGGCTACGGCGAAAATCTTTGTGTTACACGAGGTTGAGAAGATTGAAGAAAGAGACCATCCTCTTCGGTCAAGCCTTTTAAAATTCGAAAGGAAAGTGTGTGGAATGGGAAACACACACACACACACACACACACACACACACACACACACACACTCACACACACACACACTCTCTCTCTCTCTCTCTCTCTCTCTCTCTCTCTCGGTGAATTTGTGACAAGGTGAGTGACCGTGATAAAAATTTCTAGCGTGAATGGACCTGCGCCTATACACTGGAGTGCAACAGTTGTGCGAGTGCTCGTGCCTTTGGTCATCAGAGTAATCCCGGATTTGTGGGGTTCCTTGATTGGTCCGAGTTGGAGTAGTCCCTCCCCCCCCCCGCGATAGAAGAAAATCTTCGAAGTAGAAACAGTTAGCCGTAATCTAGAACATACCTTAGAACCATCACAGTATCCGCCCCTATCTAATCTGCATGGAAGAAGTCTAAAATGACCAGGTTGTTGATTATACTTTGAAAGAGAGTACATTTAAAATGTACGCAGAAAGTGTACATTCTAAATATACAGGAAGACGACTAAAAGACCAATATTTACACTCTACTTTAATAAAAAAAAAAAACAGTCTAAAGTGACCAGTACTTGCTTTGATTTCCGAAGCAATATTTAGAGTGTACCGTAAAAAACAAAGAAATTGCTGAGAGGTAAGACAGACGGTTAAAATGATCAACATTTAGTTTCTACCATTATTCTGAAACTAATATTTAGCATGTATCCCTAATGGAAGACAGCTAGAACGACCATTATTTACATAATACTCTTCAGGAAGACAACTTTATAAAAAAGGTATTTAGACCGTAACATGCAAGAAAGAAGGCTAGAAGGCTAAATAAAATAATGTCTTGTTAGAAAGCCAACTGGGATGCTCCGTATATAAACTCTGTCCTGTGGGAAAGAAGGCTAGGAAAGCCAGCAGAGTGTCTGTATCCTGCAAAGAAAACGACTAGGAAAGCCGATCGATTTCTCCCATTTATCGATCAGCTTATTGCAGTGCCATAGTTTTCATTGCGCAGATTTTCAACGAATTCATCCAATAAAAGCAGCCGCACCACCACCACCACCAGTACCAACAACTCCGATACCACCGCCAAAACCATCATCATATTTATCATCAGCACCATCGTTAACATCAACAACGTCGTCGGCATCGTCATGATCACTTTCATCATCACCATCATCATCATCATCATCATCATCATCATCATCATCATCATCACGATCATCGTCATCATCATCATTATTATCACCGACATTATCAGTTTCATCTTCATCGTCCACATCATCATCATCAACATCAGTTTTCGCCTCCTCCTCCCCCTCATCATCACCATCAGCATCCTCCTCCTCCTCCGCATCATCATCATACC
>NC_142942.1:52441762-52451762 GCF_046866305.1 Octopus bimaculoides
AACAACTCCATTCACATCAGGCAAGCGACGGGTTTTTGTACGATAAACATGCAGCGGATAAGAGTAGATCTCTTTCAATCGACTGGTGAAAGCAACGGACATAATCCGAAGTTATCGATGCTCAACAGCAACACCTGCTCTGCTCAGAAATCATTAACTAGAGACATGCATAAATATTGACATACATGAGATGTAGGAACGAGAATTATGTACGTCAAACAAATAACACAGTTATAGATCTCATTGAAGTGATATTTGCAGTTAAATAAAGATCGATCAGCTGGAATTTTCTGCTTAATTAGTAGATAAAAACTCTTTTTAGGATTATAAGAGACTAAAAAATATCAGCAAGATTACATAACTTCGATAATATCAGCCAAGCGATTTTGTTGTAAACTAAAAACAAATGCAGATCGAAATGGAGTATATTCTGAACGTATTTGATCTCATCAGCGAATTGTATTAGAATTCATTTGGCAGAAATTGTAGAATGTAGTCTCGTAGATTATGAATATCAAATACGAAATAACACATGCATAATTGGTGTCTCCTCAGAATGCCTCTTGTCTCTATCTGTCATTAAAACGGTGCTTAAAATGTTTAATGTGTAATAATCAAGTGGTTTTCTTTGAAGATGTTAGTAGTTTATTCATTTCTAATCTATTTTAATGAAATCAACAATGACTTCCTGAAAATTTCAGGATATTAATTCAACGATACGAAATAGTGTATATAAATATCTCAAATTTAAAATTCTAATTTAGAAAAATTTATTATGTTATTTTTAATTACTACTATACTTTTTTTTTGTGTGTTGCTTTCACGCATTGTTCTATATAACAAATCAATATAGTCAGAAAAAAAAGTACCAAAACAATAAAACAAAAAAAGGGAAAGTAGAGAGCAGCTGAGACAATGGAGCGTAGAGCGGTGATGGATTAAATGCTTTGCAATATTTAGATTCATCCTTCAATACCCTCAGTTCAGTCTTAGAAATCAATATGGATCAATATTAATCATGTCTCTTCATTTCGAATATCGCTTATATCAACTTTGTCTTTTATAATTACAGTGGTCGGTAATATAAAGACCAGTCAAGCCCTCTGGATGGTTTCCTCAACTATTCCTCTCCTCTAAATATGTGACCGTGTCCTTAATTTATAGACCAATAATAATAATAATAATAATAATAATAATAATAATAATAATAATAATAATACTTTTCTGATCATATTCCGCAACATAATGCTTTTGTTTAAGTGTGAAGAGTTACCTTTGCTTGTTACTAAAATATGGACATTCCATCGATTTATTTCAAGATAGAGTAAAGTGTGTTCTTAATTTCAGTAAGAACTCGTTATCTCTTTAGTTGCATCTGAACCAATGGGCCTGAGACGCTGACAGAGGACGGACCGTTTGCCGAATGTTAAGACGACACCAAACCATATTTCGTAGGTTTCTTGGATTTTGAATGACATTATTCCACTCACTGTAAGTGTTGCTTGTTGCATCTCATATTCGCGTCTCCTTTCATTCGTTTCGTAATTTCTATTTCCCTTCCTCTCCGGGTATAGAGATGTTAAATATTTGATGTTAAGCAGAAACAGATAATTAATATCCTTTTGGAATATAAGGCAGCGAGCTTAGCTCACAGAGTTGCCAGCACGCTGGACAAAAAGCTTATAGGAATTTCTCAGCTGAGGTCGACTTTTTCTGTCATCCATTCGGGATCCTCAAAATAAGTAACAGATGAGCAAGGGGGTCGAAGTAATCGACTATCCAACTCCCCCCAAATGACAGGCATTTTGTAGATAATAGAAAGAAATGTTATTTTGGAACATCCTACAACAGCTTAGATGATATATTAGAATATATTTTACTAACTCTTCTACATGTCAACCGTTGATTTGAACTGAACATGTCAGAGCCTTGACAAGTTACTCTGGGACATGTAATTTTGCTTGAAAGGTTCAGCCTGGTCGACTAAAGGTTAATTGTATTTGTTCCGTCATATTTTTCATCTTGTCGACTAATCATTTGATTTATGACAATTATATTAAAAATTATATTTACCTCTGATTTTTTTTCTAGTTTTTATATCCTGGTGTTGTGTAAATGATTTAACGAATCGAGAGAAAAGAAAGTATCCACACGACGCACTATGGCTACGTCTACACAAGACTCAGCGCACTACGTCAATTGCTGCTGTGAACTCGACTGCTCTTTACTTTCTAATAATGTGTCAGTCCACTTTTAGTCACTAGTATATGTACAAGGCCTATAAATATATTTCCCTGAAATTTAATTATATGATCTTCTTATGGTTACTTTTCATAAGTTACATTCTGAAAAATAAGATTTATCAGGCATCTACCAAGAGATTCTATCTTCATGTAACTAACTCACTATAATTGACTATCTAGTGTCCTTGCCTTCTTACATTTTTCTCTCTCCGACTCTCCCTCCCATTTTATCTCTCTATACATACATGTACACATTTCTACACACACACGCATGTGTATATATATATATACATTTACATATTATAAGTAATATATACTTATATATTGTACTTGCAGTTTCTCAAATGTGTTTTCTTAGACATCTTCTGGGAATAGATATACTTTAATGATATCTTAGAAAGAAATCTCAGCTCAGATAAATAATTATCATTTCGTCTTCAATACATTGAGAAATATGTATTGTTTGCGACATTCCATGCCATTATCAACAAAGCAATCCTTCTAGAAACATGCACACACACAAAAATATATACAAACAGGCGTTGCTGTGTAGTAAGAAGCTTGCTTCCAAACAACATGGTTCCGAGTTTGGTCCCACTGCGTAGCATCTTGGGCAAATGTCTTTTACTATAATCTCCAGCCGACCAAGTGAGTGGATTAGGTTGAAGGAAACTGAAAGAAGCCTGTCGTATATATATATATATATATATATATATATATATATATATATATATATATATATATATATATATATATGCATAGATGCATCTATATATATATATATATATATATATATATATATATATATATATATATATATATATATATATATATATATATATATATATATATATATATATATATATATATATATTATATATATATATATATATATATATATATATATATATATATATATATATATATATATATATATATATATATATATATATATATATATATATATATATATATATATATATATATATATATATATATATATATATATATATATATATATATATATATATATATATATATATATATATATATATATATATATATATATATATATATATATATAAGAGAGAGAGAGGGGGGATTCATTCAACTCACTCGATTATTACATGTATGCAATGACTATTTTCTGTCGCCCACTTTGTCTGACATGTCTTTTGAGTTCCTTTGAAAGAATGAGAACTGGAGATTACCATTTGCACTCGTGACTTTGCCAGGAGTGTGGCATCGACTTAAGTGTATCGATTGCAAATGTGATCTGTGATCTGATGTACTAGACAGAAATATTTCCAATATGCACAGACATGTTTTAACTTGATTAATTGTAAATTCTTTTTATTAATTTATTCATAACCGTAGTCATGGCTGTGTGGTAAGAAGTTTGCTTCTAAACCGCATAATTTTGGGTTCAGTCCCTCTTCGCGGAATCTTGGACAAGTGTTTTCTAATATCGCCCCGGACCGACCAATGCCTTGCGAGTGGATTTCAGAATATATATATATATGTATGTATGTATGCATGCATGCATGCATGTATGTATGTATCTATGTGCGCGTGCACGTTTTTGTTTGTCTTTGTGATTGTTGGTTTGTTTACGTCCTTGTAACTTACCTGTTCGCAAAAATATCGATAGAATAAGTACTAACCTTAAAAAAGTACCAGGGTCGATATTATATTTCATGTTTTTTTAAAACGAAATTTCTCTGTTAACCTCACTTTGAAATTTTATTCTTTCTAAATTTGGCACAACGCCAGCTATCTTAAAAGGAGAGATAGGTCTATATTATCGATCCCAGTACTCAACTGGTACTTATTTTATCGACCTAAAAGAATGAAAGGCAAACATAACTTCGGCCGGATTTGAACTGACAGCATAAACCCGGGAGAAATGCCGTACCGCGTTTCGTTTATCGCGGTAACGATTTTGTCAGCTTCCTGCCTTTACCGGTTGCAATCTAGTCATTTTATTTTCACACCTACATGTGAAGTCGACAATTCTTCCCTCAGTTGGTAGATTTGTCGTAGCACTTTACACCATTCTGGCTCACAGCATTAGCTAGAGGCTATAAATTGTTCTTCCATTTCTATTTACACTGCATGAGGAAGATGTGTTCAGATTTCTTTCCTGCAATATAGCTAGACTGTTTTCAACAAAAACGTATATACAATAATTAAAAAAATATATAGAAACAAAACTATTCAAAAGAATAGGTAAATTTCAACAAATACAAAAATAATGCATCAAAATATAGTCTTTAATGAAACATAAAAAGAAGATATCAAACTAAAGAAAAATAAGTTTTATAATATTATTCTAGAAACCGCCACGTGTGTTACATTTGCATCCATCATGATTCGACAATAGTTCATTATAGACTCATGATTGTATTGACGTTTTCCATGGTTCTGTCTTTTACTAAGAAGAGTTGAAATATAAACATGGTAAGCAAGTTATTGTGATGTGAAGCAGGTTAAGAATATCATCAATTATATGTCTGCGATGTTTACTAACATTACTAAAAAACAGTTTGTGTGGCAAATAGAGAAGTTATACATAAATAAAGATTGCACCAGAAAAATATTTCCAAAGATGCTTCTTTCTTTTTTAATATATTTTTCAGTTTTCTTTCTTTCTGTATGTGTGTATATCCAATAATAGAGAAATAACATATCGATTCTTCTCTTTCGTCGGCATTAGGGACATATTGGTTTCGTAGGTGTAAAGACAATGGAATGTATTACTGCCATCACGAGGAACATCAACGTAGACACACATACAAAGATACACACAGCACACACAGTGCATACATACACACGTACGTGCGCACAAACACACACGCTCAAAAAGGACAGATATAAACAGGTACAGAGTCACACACACACACACACTATCATGCAAATGGCACATACTAAATCATGCATCTATATATAAATATGTATTATAGATATTTACATGTATATAATACATACTTACAAGCGCGTGTATGCATGCATCATGCACACCCACCAATAGGAATATAGACATGTACTACGTATATAAGTGAATATATATATATATATATATATATATATATATATATATACATATATATATATATATATATATATACATATATATATATATGGATACCTATACATATGTACATATATATATATATATATATATATATGTGTGTGTGTGTGTGTGTGTGTGTGTGTGTATAAACACATGCATAAATGCATACATACATAATACATAAACACATACATACGTTCAAGCATTCATATCTACAAACAAGCATACATACACAGACATGACAAAAGTAAATAGATACCCCCTAAAACATTGTTCTATCTTTATTCTAACTTGTAAATGTTTATATTTTTTATCAACTAACATTTTTATGTTTCAGATTCTATCTGTGACTCTTACCTGTGTTGGAAAATCTTCTGTAGATAAAACATAAGTTTAGTCTGGCCGAGTATGAACATAGGCTGAAAGTTGCGTAGCTAATCCCGCTAAATGAATTATGTACGCGGTCATACATCGTCATTAAACAACAGAATGTCTATATCGGAATTCGAAACCTCACGGATGCAATACATTTTATAGAAAAATGTAAAATAAAAATTGAATATAAAAAGAACATTCCCGTTACTGATTAAAATGCACCGAGTTAGACCAAGCAAAAATTTTTTAAATAACATTAAATCTTAATGGAATTTACAAAACCTAAAACGAAAACCACACTACAAAAATCAAAACAGAAGAAATACATAACATTATGTACATAAAATTACACACAAACATACACACATACATACATACATACATACATGCATGCATGCATGCATACATCCGTATAATACATATATATATATATATGCATACATACGTACGTACATATATATGCATTACATAGACACACACACACACACATATACATACACATACACATACATACGTACATACATGTATATATATAAATAATTATATATATGTATATATGTATATATATATATATATATATATATATATATATATATATATATATATATATATATTCATGTATGTATATAAAATGAGGTATATTTAAAAAGAAACAATAATTTGAAAGATTCTTTAAAAAGTAAGTCTGGGGAAGAAATAAAAAAGCAAATACTCAACGAATAAATCGCAAAAGACCAAAAGAACATTTAAGAATGAATTAACATTTGTAAACTTAGAAATCCTTTAAGCTTCTTCCTACATCAGTTGCATTTCTTACATCAGTAAAGCTGTTAAGGTTGTTTGTCGTCGGAAGATTTTGCATAATTTTTATGCAAAGAGACACACATAAATAAGTAATGAGTAAAAATTATAAACGATTTCTGTATCTGCCACAAGGCCAGTGCAAGCGGGGGAAATATTTAAATAGACTACAGTAGAGAAATGAATTAAAAATTTATATAAATCAGAAGAAAGTAAAGGATTAGGCACAAAATACAAATTTTTAGAAGCAGATACACACACACACACACACACACACACACATACACACACACACACACACACACACTGTCACACATTCCCACATTCCCACACACCTATATGCTATGTAACAGCTCCTTCATACACCTAAACGCAAATAGAGATCTCTGTCTCTGGCACCTTCCATCTACACCTCTCCCCACATGTGTGTGTGTGTGTGTGTGTGTGTGTGTGTGTGTGTGTGTGCCTTTGCACGGTTGTGTGTTTCTGTGTATATCTATTTTTGCGTGTGTATAAAGTTTTGTGTGAATAAATACCATATACTATTACTATATATATATATGCTAATAGAAATATACATACACATGAACATATTTTCTCAGTATGTAAATATACATTTATGTGTGTGTATATATGTATATATATATATATATATATATATATATGTATATATATATATATATATATATATATATATATATATATATATATATATATATATATATATATATATATATATATATATATATATATATATATATACGCAGGCACAAACATGTAGATATGATATTTATATATTTATGTTTGATTATAACTACATGTATATTTGCATTCACGTGCACACATACACACACATACTCACACACATAGAGGCAGATAGACAGACAGACGGACAGACGGACATATAGATATTAAACATTCAGGTTTTCTCACATGTCAATTGTGTTTATAAATAAGCCTACAGCCAGGCTTATATGATATAATATTTATATTTACACCAATTCTTGATCTACGCTGTTATCGCGCTATACACACACATGCACATACAAACACACATATGCATGTATGAATGCATGTATGTATATGTATGTCTGTCTGTCTCTCTCTCTCTCTCTCTCTCTCTCTCTCTCCATATATATATATATATATATATATATATATATATATATATATACAAGAATAAGGGCAGAGAATCGTCAATTAATAATAGAATTAATAATTAACAATTCTGCCAAGTAGTTCAGTATGAAAAAACCTTTATCGGTAAAACTATTTATCATTATAAATATACAGGGATTAGCAATTGAGTTGCTTCTCCAACATACTGAAAATTTTCAGTATGTTGGAGAAGCAACTCAATTGCTAATCCCTGTATATTTATAATGATATATATATATATATATATATATATATATATATATATATATGTATATATATAAAGAGATAGATAGATAGAGAGAGAGAGATAGACAGACAGACAGACAGACAGACAGACAGACAGATAGATAGATAGATAGATAGATAGATAGATAGATAGATAGACAGATACGGATATACATTTATTTTCTACATATACATGCATGATATAATCCAAGTGTAATGAAAACCTTTGGTACAATATTAATAGTTAACGTAAACAATAATAATAACCACAATATTAATACTAACAACGACTGAGAAAGTCTCAATGAAAATTATGATGATGGTTTTGATATGATAACATCTTTTTAACTTCAAACTTTGAAGAGTGAAAATGAAATTACACTCAGCACGTTATGTCAAACTTACACAACATGTTTCTTAATAACAAAGTTGCTGTTGCCTGGAGTGGTCTTAGCTTTAAATGAAAATATAGATCGTGTGTTTTTCTGTGTTTGTGTGTTCGGGATTGTTTGTATGTATATCTACGACTACTGTTTTCTGTGTATGCTTATATATGTAGGTACACGTGTATGTATATACATGTGTTTACGTGGAGTACGTGTGTGTATGTGTCTGTGTGTAAATATATATGCATGTGTTTATGTATGTATGCTAATATACCTTGTAGATGTGTCTACGTTTAAGAACATTCAGATTAATGCAAGTTATACAGAATCGAGGGAAATATAATTGAACTTGATACGAAAAATGTTTTGGAGTGTGAGATATTATTATCCATTGGTGGAGCACTAGATCTCTAAAATATCTTTTTACAACATTATCCTCTTTTGATGGCTTAAGTCCCCCAAATTCCCTTATTGGGATTTAATATTTTGACAGGAAGAAGCGAATAAATGCAGCAAAGACTTTCAGGACATAATTCTTCCCTTTGCACCATTTTCAATTTTAAGAGTCACAATAACATCAGTAACAATAACAGCAACAGTTACTTATCATCAGGTGAGGGTAAAATTCCAAGAACAATTTGTGTGACGGTTTATACAAAGATGATGGGAAAGAAAGGGAAAAGAGAATGATATGCGATAAAATTTTATATAGCATAACAATGCAGTACTGACACAGGAGGATATTCAACTAGGGTTAGTCAGGGTCCCTACAAATCCAGGATTACCCAGATCACCAAGTATATGAGCCCTCGCCTGCCCGTTCACATCCAATTTACAGGTGCATGCTTTCAGTAGAGCCATTCTCACTAACCATTTTTTCAACAGTCGAACATTGGGGGAGAGTACCCCCCCCCACTCATTTTCCTCTCCAAGTCTATGAGGACGGTGCATTTCCTCAGTCTTTTACGTCTCATTCGCTGCACAACTTCTTTTGTCACAGCCGTCAGACAGAAGAACACCGCTCGCCCCTTATTGTTAAAGGTGGTTAGTGACACGGTCTCCACAGTGGACTCGGCCGTATAATAATAATAATAACAACATCGAAAAAAAAACCTTAGGAATGAGAATCCAGGTTCGAATTTTCCTCTAAGACATCTGATGAAAGCTGGAGGGTATATCAGCCGAAACGTTGTGTTAACAACAAACAAGATGAGGACAAATATCCGTCAATTGTAAATAATGTAAGTATTAGATTGCTGAAAAGGACGGATTGCATAGTAGCGTAGTACCAATTTTACCTATTGTAAAAAGAAATACTACTACTACTACTACTACTACTACTACTACTACTACTACTACTACTACTACTACTATTACTAATAATAATAATAATAATAATAAATTCTCTAGAACAACACTGTACAAACCCAAATCTATGGTACCCTAGGCATAACACCAACATGAACTTCTAACTTGTTGTCTCTTGAGGCCTCTGGGTGAGACTTGGATCCAACTTGTCCAAATGCAAAACAAAAGTCAAAATAATAATAATAATAATAATAATAATAATAATAATAATAATAATAATAATAATAATAATAATAATAATAAGAAGAAGAAGAAGAAGAAGAAGAAGAAGAAGAAGAAGAAGAAGAAGAGTAACGATGTACAAAAAGTGCAAGTACAAAGGCATGGACAAGAATGAAGAAAAAATTGTTGCAATTTAGGGAATGTGTAAA
>NC_142942.1:52456762-52464262 GCF_046866305.1 Octopus bimaculoides
TGAGCGTCCAATAATACTATCCATATCACGTCCTCACTTTGTTGTTTTTTTGTTTTTTTGTTATTGTTTTTTGAACTATATATATATATAAGTATATATATATTTCTGTCTTTCTATCTATCCGTTTTAAGTGTGTGCGCGTGTGTGTATGAGAGAAAGAGAGAGAGAAAGAGAAAGAGCGAGAGAGATAGCATCGTACACCATTTATGATACTAAAATAGTGCTTCGCCATACATGCGAACAGATATTACTTCCTCAATGACTGACAGACGCGTATGTTTCCAGCAACATTGTGCGTGGGAAGTGAAACAAGTCACGTGTTACATTCATGAAAGAACAATCTTGAACTAATATAAAAATGTGTGTTTTGTCTATTCCCTTTTATTTCCTGAAAAAAAAAAGCGTGAATTATTTTCTTGTTGCTATGAAAGATATTTATCTTGCATTAAAATATAATATTCATTTCTTCACTTGACCTTAAAGATGTTATTTCATTTCTAAATTTGAAATATCACTTCGTGCTGTAAAACCTTTTATTATTGTTTTTTTTACAATTGTAACTGCTTGAAGCAATAATAGTTGTTTCGTTTCGTTTTCTCCATTCCTCGCATTGCATAATTTCAATTCTTTTTTTAGTCTGCTTTCATTTAGAGATTCACGTTTGATAAAAGTGGCATGTGTGATGTTTGGCTTTCCATACACATGGTTACCAGACATTTACGTGTTTAATAGCCCTGGTTTCTAATTTCATGTCGTAAGTGTAAGTATGCACACTTATGAGCGAGATAGCTTCATATTGCCATATTCAGGTGCCAATAATATTTTTGTCCATTTTCTTTGTGGGTTTACTAGTACCGTTGAATTTGAAAATAATTTTCTGGTAAATATATATCTATGCATACATACATGCATACATATATATACACAGGTAGACATATTTAGTATGTCCTTTCATTAATATAAATTTTAATCCTTCAATTATATCATGCTTTTTGGGGCCTGCAAACGACTTTGTTATTAATTCTGCTATTATCATTTTTAATTGTTACACTGGATAATAACAGAGTCAGTAATATCTTCTCAAATATTTTTCTCCTGAATTATTTACTCCGAATTTGACTGCTATTTCTAAATTTTCAGTATGTTGGAGAAGCAACTCAATGCTAATCCCTGTATATTTATGATGATAAATGGTTTTACCGATAAAGGTTTTTTCATACTGAACTACTTGGCAAAATTGTTAATTATTAATTCTATTATTAATTGACGATTCCCTGCCCTTATTCTTGTATATATATATATATATATATATATATATATATATATATATATATATATATAGAGAGAGAGAGAGAGAGAGAGAGAGAGAGAAAGAGAGAGAGAGTAGACAAACGAAGGAAGGGCACTGAACACATATATTGGGAGTTACATGTATGGATCAAAACAGTTTGATTCAAAGTCCTTGGTACTTTTGAGTTTCAAGCGAGATGTTAATCTTCGGTCATTAGCATCACGCTCGTAACTCAAAGTGCCAAGGAGTTTGAAGCAAACTATTCTGATCCGTATATATATATATATATATATATATATATATATATATATATATATATATATATATATATATATATATATATATATGTATATATATATTTATATGTATGTATTAATATGCATATATGTATGTATGTATGTATAAATAGATATTGAATCTGAAAGTGAGAGTTTGCCGCGCGATTCGAGTTTCAAGATACTGCGATCTTCAGGGGAGGAGATCACAGATGTTTCAGATTCGATAAATGGAACCCACACCCCCTACCGCATAATTGAGCCCTTCTCTCTTATTCATCCGACATAAACCGACGATTCTATATATACAGAAATATATGCATGTACATCTATAGGTGCACACGCACACACTCACACACACATGTTATTACTCAGCTGATACGTGTGGCTATGTATGCACATGAGTGTGTTCATGTTTATGAGTGAGTGTGTGTATTAGCTTATATACGAAACCGTTTAATACACTACCTGTGCTTACTACGCATAATATTCTATAATTATCGCCCAGCCTTTCTTTCTTGTGTGAAACAGTTTCACGTTCAGCACGGTCGTCATTACAGATGTCTATCTTGAACTTACCGCTTTCAGCAAAATGAATTTCTATCGCGGATGTTACAGATAAAACTTAATAACTTAATCGTTGCAGAATATGATAAATTATCGTTATTATCAAGATTAAATCTAATAATATAATAAATCTAATAGAAAATAACTAGATTGTAAGTAATGTGTATAATTTTCGCACAAACAAATAACTGAAATGTCTTTTAGAATATATATATATATATATATATATATATATATATATATATATATATATATATATATATTCTTTTATTCGTTTACTTGTTTCAATCATTTGACTGCGGCCATGTTGGAGCACTGCCTTTAGTCGAACAAATCGACTCCAAGATTTATTCTTTGTAAGCCTAGTACTTATTCTGTCGGTCTCTTTTGGTGAACCGCTAAGTTACGGAGATGTAAACACACCAGCATCGGTTGTCAAACGATGGAGGGGAAGACATACACTGACACAAACATAATATATATATATATATATATATATATATATATATATATATATATATATATATATATGTACGACGGTTTTTTTTTCAGCTTCCGTCTACCAAATCCCCTCACAAGGCTTTGATCAGCCCGAGGCTATAGCAGAAGACATTTGCCAAGGTGCCACGCAGTGGGACTGAACTCGGAACCATGTGGTTGGGAAGCAAGCTTCTTATCACTCACCCACTCCTGCGCCTAAATAAGTTATATTCACAAATTGATTTAAACAAATTTCTTAGGCCACTTTATTGAAAAAAAAAAAAAGACAGGCATTCCAATGGTGGGAATCGAACCCGGGCCGCCCTGTGTGAAAGCCAGGAACCCTAACCACTAGACCAGATGGGAGTGCTATATATATATATATATATATATATATATATATATATATATATATATAGAGAGAGAGAGAGAGAGAGAGAGAGAGAGAGAGAGAGAGAGAGAGAGCGTTCTTGGCGGAATTTGAACTCAAAACGTAACGGCAGACGAAATACAGCTAAGTATTTCGCCCGGCGTGCTAGCGTTTCTGCAAGCTCGCTGCCTTTGAAGTTTTTATATTAACCAAACATTCTAACGCTGGGTCGGTCGTTTTTCTTTTTGCGTTTTCACTGCTTATGAATGTATCTGAGCACATATTATTTAATTCCTCTATTATCACCGATCTTTTATAACTAGTCAGCATTGTTCAATGCTTTTGCTGCTACGGAAATGTTAAACTCCCAGCTCTACGAATCCATGACCCATGTATGTTTCGCAATTATAACCGTTCCTCTTTTACTCTATATTAAATTTCCCAGATATCTCGTATCACCATTCTGACTATTTATGGCATTTCTACGTGAGTTGAATAAATATTTATTCTTGCTACTTTTGGATCAAGGAAATGTAAAAGCCAACCACAACAGGACTAAATGGCAGAATAAAAATAGAGAATGTATAAAAAAAAAAAAAAAGAAATATGTTAAAGTAAACAGAATGAAACACGGCAACAATGTTGTTTGTTTGGGAGTATGATGTCAAGGTAGTTAAGATAACCATGTTATGTGAGTTATTGTCATGTCTGACGTTATATTTGGGACGGAACAAAATACGGAAGTACGGAAAATGTGAATGCTCGTCCACAAACAAGCCTTTACAGTTCGTCATAAAGCATCATATGGATTAATTTGCATAGGATATTGGTTTGAAAGTTTTGGCACAAGGCCAGCAATTTCAGGGGAGTGGTTTAGTCGGTTGCAGCGACACCCAGTGCTCAACTGGTACTTACTTTATCGACCATGAAAGGTATGAAAGGCAAAGTCGGCCTGGGACGGAATTTGAACTCAGAACGTAAGTACGGTCGAAATGCCGCTAAGCATTTTGCCCGGCGCGCTAACGATTCTGCCAGCTCGCCGATAATGACAGTAATATTGTAAACTGGCAGAGATACCCGGTGTTGCTCGGGATTAAAATGGCATAGTTTGTATACGTATTACAGTTATGTTGAAACATGTGATACGGGAAAGTGGTGGTGGTGGTGGTGGTGGTGGTAATGAGGATGATGGTGGTGTTCTTCTTGCTACTGTTTAATCTCTAAATTAGCTCTAGTCGAGTAGAACAATGATCAAACGCATTGAAGCCAGCATCTATCCATTATTTTACTCATTTGCAGGGAACCAAGAACTACAATGCCACGTATTATTATTATTATTACTACTACTATTATTATTATTATTATTAATAATAAAATTATTATTATTATTATTATTATTATTATTATTATTATTATTATTATTATTATTATTATTTAGACTAAGGTGTGGTTTGAAAGTGGTATGATTGGTATTTCTAGCAGGTCAAGCGATGACGTGGAGGCTCCTTCATTGGCTCGTTAACACGTATTGTGTCCATTAATTGTTGCCTGTGACCCACAACAACCTCCTCCACTCACACACACATACATAAACACACATACATCGATGATGGGGGATTTAGTTCCTACCTGTACGTGCTTGTATGAATACATATGTCTGTTACGGTGGAAGCCAGACAGACAGACTATGAAGACAGACAGAATGAATTGGGATTAATAGATACGTTAAGAGGAAAAATGAGAATAGACGAAATAATGCGAAACAGTAACGAAGAGGAAAAAAAAACAGAACTAAAGAAAGAGGGGAATGAGAGAGAGAGAGTGAGAGGCGAGATAGAAACAAAGAAAGGAAGGAAGAAAGAAGGAAAGTAAGAAAAAAAGGGGGGAAAGGAAGAAAGAGAATGACTATGATAAAGGAATCCACAGGTAATTTGTAGAACATCCTTTGCGTAGTTATTCCAACTAGTTGTTGGTTAATGGCCTCATTGTCACCAAGAAGCAGTGAAGACACGATTTGCGTGACCAAAATGAAGAGAGAAGAACGACGACGTTATACAAACAAATAAAAAAAAAGACATATATATATATATGAGTGTATGTGTAAGTATCTATATGTATATATATATATATATATATATATGTGTGTGTGTCTGTGTGTGTGTATGTGTATATATATATGTATATATATATATGTATATATATATATATATACATACATATATATATATATATATATATATATATATATATATATATATATATATATATATATATATATATATATATATATACATATATATATACACACATATATATATACACATATATGTGTATATATACATATATACATACATAAAATGCAAGAAAAAATGTTGAGATATAAGTGAGGTTAGCATTCTTCATTAGCGACACGCTCGTATATTTTGAGAGCCCCCCCCCCCCAAAGACTGATTCGGAGTTACGCTTTGTCATCACAGCGATTTGTTAATTAAGATTAGTGTAGCTATGTGTAAAACAGAGAGAGAGAGAGAGAGAGAGACAAACACATACAAACACACACACACACTACACATACACGCGCACGCACGCACACGCACACACACATATATACATATATATATATATATATATATATATATATATATATATATATATATATATATATATATATATATATATATATATATATATATATATGAAAGAATGAGTGCGAGAGAGAAGGAAAGAGAGGCAGAAAGAGCGAGAGAGAGACACACACACAAAGAAAGAGAATCACAAGGAAAGAAAGAACGAGAAACATAGGGGATGTGGAAGAGAGAGATTGACTAGTAGTAGTAGTAGTAGTAGTAGTAGTAGTAGTAGTAGTCTATTTTCTACTTTTCTTCTGTGCGTGTTTTGTTTGTTTCAAAAGCGTTGATATTGATTCCGTTTCTGTCGGCGACTGCTGCGGCTGGGATCATTTTTAACCGAATTTCACCTAATGTTATCTTAAACAACGGTTCGTCACAACAAGTATTGCTAAACGCGAATCAAGTCTTCTAGCGAATCAAGTCTCTTATCTTTCTTCTGTAAAAAATTGTTGAGAAGCTCTGGTCATTCACGCACTAACTTAACGAGAAAACCCTGAATAATGCTAGGAAAATTCGTGCTTATCTTTTCACACCCTCTCTCTGAACAGAAACACACACACACACACACACACACACACACACACACACACACACACACACACGCACATGTACAAGCTTATTGCTTCTTATCACTAAGAAAATGTGACATCTCTACGTCGTATAATAGAATTATTATCGACAGGAAACGTTACGGTTTTACATAGTATGGTAGACATCTTAGTAGAAAATATATCTTCAGTATTATTGCAGGTTCGTTATTTTATCTTTTGCTTGTTCCAGTTTGGGGTCTGCGACCATTCTGGAGCACAATCTTTAAGGGTTTGGCCCGACAAATCAACTGCAGTACTTCTTATATACATGCAAACATACGTACATACATACATACATACATACATACATACATACATACATACATACTTACATACATACATACAAAGGCTTCCATTACTTTCGAGACAGTACTTCTTGATACGCCAAACATTTAAGCTGTTTTCGTTACGCTAGTGTCTGCCATACGAGCACCAACAATTTGACCTCTTTGAAAGTCCGTTACATGCTCTCATTCGAAGGTGGAACATTGCTATTGAAAGAAACAGTAACTATGTTGAGAAGTAAGGGATATGATCCACAGAGGACCAGCTTCATTTTGACGTATGATATATGTTCCTGTGTTGGTAATTATACCTGTCCTAAACAAAAATGGCATTAGGTTTTGACTCACCCTCGTAGAATATAGCAAGTTTATTGGATATTAGTAGAAAAAAAGTTTTCCATATCTTACACAGTAGGCTGAGCAAATATTTTATTTTTGTCTTTTCTTGATCGTTTATCCTGAACTGTGTTAAATTCATTTGCAGCACAAAGAAAAAAAAAAAAGAACCTAGATAGGAAATATACCCCGAACATTAACCATGATTACATGGAATAACTGCTGAGATTCACAGCGAGTGATTTGGTTTGGTTAATGTTACAACGTTAGCATCGAAGCAAAAAGTCAGTCTTTAGGCGGTTTTTCGGCAAAAAAAAAAAAAAGTGTGGTGAAATAACTGGAAATTCCTTTGGAAGAACATTTTGAAAAATGATGTCCAGAATACAAAACGATGAGATGGTGACTGGGACGTAAACACACTTCAAATTATGTTTTCTCCATCAAAGTTGTCGGAATTAAGCAACAAATGAATCAGTGAAAAACAAATATGTTTTCAGTGTTGTTTTAATGTTTTTTTTTCCTACGTGTCGTTGACATTGTAAAAGTGTTGTATGTAATGTAATACAGACTGCAAGCTGTTTTCCAAACCTGAAGCAAAAGATTTGTCATCGTAGAAATGAATAAAGATCAATTGAATCCCATTTCACTTTTATTAGAATTAATAACTTTTCGATATT
>NC_142942.1:52471762-52476762 GCF_046866305.1 Octopus bimaculoides
CTACTCATCGTTATGCCCAGATTCCAAAATCCAAATATATATGTATGTATGTATGTATGTATGCATGTGTGTGTATGCATGTATATATATATACGGATGTATGTATATATAGGTATATATATATATGTATGTACATATGGATATATACATGTATGTATATATCCATATATATATATATATATATATATATATATATATATATATATATATATATATATATATATATATATGTATATATATGTATATATATATATGTATATCTATCTATCTATCTATCTATCTATCTATCTATCTATCTATCTATATGTATGTATATATATATATATGTGTGTGTGTGTGTGTGTGTGTGTGTGTGTACATAAACATATACATTTGTACCTACACGCATGTATATGATTTTGTATCTGTATAAACGGGCATCAAAATATAATCGCGTGGGTGTGGGGGATAGGTTGTTTCTCGTTATGAGACGGAAAACAAGTATGAAATTTGTTATCCAAAAACCATTTCGATCCATAACAACATAACTTAAACGAGTTTATCCACGAGTAAATTGCATAACATATTAGAATATGCAAAGTATCAAGTGACAAAATGTCCTTTTCTTTCTTTGTCATATAGAAAAAAAATCATCGCCATAAAAGATAGGACATGACTATTTTATCACAAAATATGGCATACTTACAAAACAGACTTGCCATGATCAAAGGAATATATAGAAGTTGTAATGTGATAAAAGAAAATTGTAAATTTTATTATAAAAACGTGAAAATAGATTATGCGTCGGTTTTACTTGCATAAAACTATTTTATTAAATAATAACCGCTACAGCACAAAGGAAGTAATGCATGGCATGGACTAATGAAAGATAATATAACTATCATTAGAAAAATATTTTATAGGTACATAGACGTTTGGTTGAGGAGTTCAATTTTATTATGCGCTTCCTTGTCTTTATTCTACTGTGCGGTTATTTGGGTTATGGTGGCAGTGCTTGGCGTAGTGGCTAGGGAATTTGGCTCACGATTATAAAGTAGGTTGTTCGATTCCCGGCAACGCGTTGTGTTCTTGAGCAACACACATTGTTTCACGTTGCTTCAGTTTTACTCCGCTGGCAAAATTGAGTTGTAATCCACGTTCTGTGTTATGCAGAATCTCCCCGAGAATTACGTGAAGGGAACTCGTGTCTGTGCAGTGAATCTCCCTGAGATCTACATGAAGGGTTGCTGTGTTATAAGCAGGCTGTTCCGTTGATCGGATCAACTGGAACCTTCGTCGTCGTAACATAGCCTGGGATCGTATCTATATTTGTGAGTGAAATTAAATAAAGTGAAACTATAAAGAAGCCCATCAAATAATCTTTGTTCTAGGACGGTAAATCCAAATCTGTAGCTCTGCTTCAGACGATAATCTGCCTCTTTTGATACCTTTCAGAGAGAGCACTCGTTTACAAAGTGAGGGATTGTGACCAAGTATTTATATGGTTGAACTCACGATCGCAAAGTTGAAGGATCCGCTGATGGGTCAATATCTTCAAGAAAGTCATTTAATTTCACTTTGCTTCACTCCAATCAGCTGCAACTGAGTATCAGCAGTAATTATGTGTTAACTCTGCGACAAACCAACATGATGTTCACCATGAGAACAGGACTGCTCTTAAACAAGACGCCGCCTGTCTAACCTGGACAACTGGGACTTCCAGTTTAATAAGACTCTTGAAAACATTCAATGCCAGTCTCTAACCTAAAGAGGATTTGATACTGTAATAGAGGTTTCCTAGAGCAGCGATCCATATCTACGGTATTACTCCAACCTTTTTCTTCTATCATAGGATTGAGGTCATGTGTAAGGTCCCATATGCTGTCATATTCCTCTAAGTAATGATTAAACTCTCTATTTAAGATGATGGCAAAATTCAAGAACCAACGTGTAACTCTTTAAGATGGTAATGATGCGGTTATATCACAATAATAATGCATTTAGAAGGCATTAATTTTTCTTTTTTTGCTTGTTTTTGTGTTCTTCATTATCATTCGATTTGTTAACAGAGTCTTCTCGTAGGCAATGGGAACAAAAGTGAGTAAATAACATCGTAGCGGGCAGAGCGTCCGTCCGCCCAACACTGAAAAGCTTGCTGTTAGTCTCAAACTAATATTTGTCGGACAGTAGTTCATGTGTGTGTGTCTCTGTCGGTGTGTTGTCTGTGCTAGTGTTTTCTTTTGTATACATAGACATTCTCATATATACAAACATACGTTTATATATTTATATATATATATATATACATACACGTATGTATGCATATATACAAATATATCTACATGTGTATATTTGGGTATATATACGCAGATGTAGATATATACATATATTTATCTATATATCTATATATCTAACTATCTATTTAGATATACATACATATATATATATATATACATGCATATATATATATATATATATATATATATATATATATATATATGCATGTATGTATGTATGTACGTATGAATATGCGTGTGCGGTGCTAGGTGTAGATCCATATGTCAACATAGAACCATACATTCTTATAAGCATACGTGTATACATACAAACACACAAAGCATTTTCAAATGACTAACGTAGCCATTGAAGTCCATTTACTTAATTTGACAGGCAAATCCATCAGTTTTAAAATACCAGCAACTCTTGTTTCAACAAAACATTATCCAGTCTCATTTTCGCTTTTCATTATTGTTTTAACATGTCAACCATTTATTTTATTACTAAATCATTTCCACTTCATTTTTTGTTCTGCTTCTGGTTTTGAATTATTATTATTATTATTTTTTTTTTTTTGCAATGCTATATTGATATATCTGTTACCCTATGAGACAGATTTGACAAAATTCCCATTAATGAACGATAAAAAAAATTCTAATAAATAGATATATGTTATAATTTGCAAACAGTTTATGAGTTATTTTTTATTTTCGTTACTGGTTGTTTTTTTTTTCTTTTTTATTTCACGTATCAGCTCTTGTTAACAAATTATTTAGCAAAACCTGCAACACACACACAATGAAAAGTCTCCGATTGAGTTGCCAGAAATGTTTCCAGATGTTTATAGTTCCAATGATGTATTGGGTCTGTTGTCTTCGAATTAGCTTTCTCCTATCTGGTTTTGTGAAACCCAATTTATCAAGACTGGTATTTAGGCAGTGTGATACATATGCAGGTGCCCCCCCCCCCCGACCAAAAAAAAATTACAGGTATAAACCTGAACTTGTAGCCTGGATACAGTAGCTGCAGATTTCTAAATAGTTCAGCGTGGGTATTCTCGTTTTCACTGCGCTTCAGCTTTATCTTAACATCCGTTGAGCAGTATCTACGTACGTACGTACGTATGTATGTATGTATGTATGAACTACTGATTTAGATAAGGGCATTGAAAGCTATATATGCGAAGCTCTCTTATCTATAATGTAGATACCACAAGGTATTCAATAAAAAATTAACCATATTTTAGAATAATTTGAACTGCGACATTAGTCTGCACGAGAGATATGGAAGAGAATCAAACACCTCAGAAAAAAATCACATCAAAGAAATACGTAATACCGCACTCGCAAACAAACCTGAACCCCCCCCCCCCCCCAAACACACGCACATGTACACAGACACACAGACAGATAAACACACACATACACATTCACTCACACAAACATACAAGCACTGTTACACACGCACACACATGTTTGTATGTAGATGTGTAAATGTGCGTGTGTGCGTTTGTGTGTGTATGTATGTATGTTTGTGTGTGTGTGTGTGTGTGTGTGTGTGTGTGTGTTGTCTAGGTACAATAAGTATAATGCTGTCATTGTCAAAGTATATGCTTTTATGATAATTACTAATTATCCGCGTACACCACAACCACCACCATCACCACTACCACAACAACCACCACTACTATTACTACTATCACCAATACAAAAATTATGACGAAGATCATGGTTTATGAATCTCGGTTTTGACAAATATCCAAACAGAAATTATTGTATTGCCATAAGAATAATTAGATTTAATAAAGCAGTCAAAATAAAACCGAATTTTCAGAACACCAGACTAAAATCTTGTCTGTTGTTGATGCTTTCGTATTTCTGTATTCGAAGAGCGTCTTCGGGCGATGCTTTTGTTGTAGTCCTTTTTAAAACAATGTTTAATATTTTAGCTCGAAATAATTCTGCTGGTGTATTATGTGTGTATGTGTATATGTATGTGTACATTATATAAGTTTGTATATATATTTGTATGATATATATATATATATATATATATATATATATATATATATATATATATATATATATATATATATATTCTTTTATTCTTATTCTTTTACGTGTTTCAGACATTTGATTGCGGTCATGCTGGAACAGTATGTATATATGTATATAGTCAACAGCTGAAATTCAGAGATTCTCAGCAAAAAAAAACAAAAAAAAAACATTTTGTAGCGTTCAAACGGTTCAAACCGAACTCTGTCTTTACGACGACCAGGTGAGTAGATATCGAGGCAGTTATGTATCTATAATAGCCTTGTTTTGCTCAAACGTTTCCATACATTCCCATATTTTGAGCGTCAGTTTGCATGATCCATTTCTTTGATCAATTTCTAGATTGTATCACGTTCTAGATTATATCCTTAAACCTTTTCATTTGGTTTAAACTGTATCCTTTTTCCTTGAACAAGTTTCCTCTAAAGCAATTACTTTGGGCTACACTCATCAAACACTTGTCCTTCATCAGAAGAAAATTATATCTAGAACTGTCTTGGCATTTGGCTTTCTACAAGCACACGTCATTGAAAAGTTACCAAAATGACGAAATGCATCTGGCGTTCACACGGAATGCTGCTCGGATGATTTTATGTCTTTAACAAGGCACGTCCAGTAACTGCCAGTCAATTATGCCCACAAATTGCGTATGGTACTTAGATTGGCTGCTGTAGTTTAATACATCAATTG
>NC_142942.1:52491762-52514262 GCF_046866305.1 Octopus bimaculoides
TATATATATATATATATATATATATATATATATATATATATATGCCTACATACACACACACACACACACACACACATGTATATATATATATATATAGGCGAAAGGAGAGGCTGTGTGGTAAGTAGCTTGCTTACGTGCCACACGGTTCTGGGTTCAATTCCACTGCGTGTTACCTTGGGCAAGTGTCTTTTACTATAGCAGAAGATGCTTGCCTAAAGTGCCGCGCCGTAGAGCTGAACCTTGAACCATATGGTTAGGAAGCAAGCTTCTTACCGCACAGCCACGACTATGAGCATACATATGGATAACAACACTGGGAAGAGATTGAGACAAAGACAGAGAGAAAAAGATGGTAACTATCGCAGAAAGCTGCATTTACTTCTCCGAGAGATCAGCTCTGCTGCTTGTGGCCCAACTTGACTCGAAGCAACAAGAAGCAGGATGATTCTTAGGCGTTTTATTAACGTACATTTCTGCTACATGCATAGAAACTTCTAGACATTCACCGACATTTTACCTCCAGACACACATGTATGTCTGTTGATGATGTCAACCGAGAATATTTATGGCGAAAGAATGTGTAACACGATATTTATATAGACAGTAACACATAAAACCGCACGCGCAAATTCAGATAACGTATGTGAGTGTATTTGTGTGTGTGTGTGTGTGTGTGTGTGTGTGTGTGTGCGCGTGTGCGCGTTTGGGCGTGCGCGTGCGAGTATTTTGGGAGTTTTATGGTGCCAGGCAAAACACTATAGCTTACTTACTGACAAGTTTTAAAGAAGAGCAAAGGAAGATTACAGTACATCGATTAAAAGAGTTCTAGGAATGCATGTGCGCACGAGTATGTGTATGTGCATGTGTGTTTGTGTGTTTGTGTATATGTGTGTGCGTGTAGTACACGCATACGAACACACATTTCGCATGAGTAATTTTTTCACATACGTACGTTGTCTATAACGAAGAGAAAATGTAGTCTTATGTAGATGTGTGTATATATATATATTACAAGATATGTATCCTTATAGTATAGATATATATATATTCAGGGTTATGGGTTGTCAGTAAGGGATAGCATCTTTGATGTGGGGAGCATGTCACATTCCAAGGTGTGCCTCTACCGCTTTAATCTCCATTTAATATCCAAATCTCATCTCCTTGCATCCAAATTCGACCACAAGCTGCTTCGAATGGAAGGCTAAACCAATTAAGTTAGGACTTGTCTGTCAATACATACAAAGATTGGATCCGGCGGACTCTGCGGAAGAAACCTTCATGGTACAACGCAGAGGAAGGCCGTTGCAGCAACGCATTACGGAGTGCAGAAAGTAAAATGAAGCAAGCAAGACATCGTGGCTATCCACAACCTCAATCTCAATCCCTCTGCTACTTGACCTGGTCTTGCCACTGGACTGAAAATTGTCAAGGACGAGAAGGTGAGGTCAGCGTCGCGCAGTTCTTCACTTTAAACAAAGTCACTGCACAATTCACCAATTGTCCTTCACACAGGGTCACTAAACTGTCCATGCAGTTCTGACAGAAGAACATGTCTCAGAGGAAATCATGAAATCCTCCGATCATTTAAATTTTAAATTTGATTTTGTGTAACTTGATTTTCACTAGCCTTTAAGTAAAATGATTGGAAATTCTCATAATTATTGTTTATGGATTTTGAAGGTTCTTCATCGTTAATTAAGCGCACAATAGTAGGCCTCTTTTCTTACGTTCTGGGTTCATATTCCGCCATTCGGGTTCGATAAATTAAGAAGCACTGTGATCGATGGAATCGACTAGTCCCTTCCAACACCCACCCATCCCCCCGCCAAAAAGAATTTCAGGCGTTGTGCTTTTAGTAGATAGGATTTATTTAATTTTATATAATACGACAGATTATAACGAACGTAAAAATCGAAGAAGGCGAAGATGGCTGTCAACAACTTCTGTTCTCCTAATCTCCCCCAAGCCGCCGCACCGCCACCGTCTCCTTTGTGAAATGTTTATGCGCAATTAAGCAATTAATAAATGATAACAAAATACCTGCTTAATTGTACAGCTGAATGATGTGTGAGAGGGAGAAGTGACAGATAGGGCATTTCAGGGGTTTGGGGTTTCAAGATTGGAGGATGTAGGTGAGGAGTTGAGGAAAATTGGGCTAAACACTTAAAGACAGACAGACAGAAAGCAAGGAGTGGGAGCAAGAAGAGGGGATTAAAGAGTGTGGGTGGTGGTGGGTGGGGGAGTGTGTATTTGTGTCACAGGTAACGGTGTTATAACGATAAGACGACGGCGGCGGCGGCGGCGGTGGCGGTGGTAGTGGTGTTTGTAGTTTCGGCGTTTGTGGTGTGACGGAGGTAGTAGCTTTGGTGGTTCTTTTGTGGCGGCGGCGGAGGCGGCGCTGGTAGTCGCGATTGGGGAGATGATGATGATGATGTTTATGATGATGATGATGATGGTGGTGATGGTGGTGGTGTTGGTGGTGGTGGTGATGATGATGATGATGATGATGATGATGATGAGGTAGTGATTATGGCAGTTATGATGGAAGCGGTGTCGATGATGATCGCGGCTGCGGCGGCGGCGGCGGTGGTGGCGGTGTGCGATGGATTTCATCTCATCCCGCAGTAGTGTGTTGGTGGAGCGATAGAACCGAGTATATAATTTCGTAGGTGACGAGAGTGGGGGTGGGGCATGGACGGGGGGGGGAGTGGAAGAAAGTTATTAATTTTGAAAGGAAAGAATTTTAGGAGAAGGGGTGGGGTGGGGGTTCGAAGTCGATGGTGTTGGAGGGAGGAGGCGGTGCGGGGGGAGGGTGCGATATTTGAGGAGGAAGAGAGATTTTTCGGAGAGGCAAGTTGGCACCGTTTGTTATCACATGACATAAATCATTAAGTAACAGGTACAGGCAAGTTCGCGCCCCCACCACCCACATACGAACATACACATACACACACGCACGCATACACGCACATATATATATATATACACATACATATATGAGTGCTCAGACGCACACACACACACACACACACACACACACACACACACACATATATATATATATATATATATACACACACACACAGACGCGCACACATACACACACATACGTACACATACGTTTATAGGAGCTCACACGCACACACACATATACCCCTACACATACACATACGACCATAGGGAACAGTATACTTTGCCGTTTCTGTTAATGATTTCAGAGAAATCAGAGGATTCTTCCAAACCGATCTTGCTGCCTCTCAGAACAAGTAAAATACGCTGGTAAGGGTGCAGCGAACAAAATATGCAGACCAAGAAAAACCCAGGCATCTTTTGATGCAAATATAGCGGTGTTGTTGTTGTTGCTGTCCTTATTCTTATTGTTCTTATTCTTCTTGCTGATCCGCCAGCTCAACCGTGATCGACCAAACTATTTGCTTTCCCCCCATTTATTCCAGTCGCTCTCAACCATTTCTTTTGCCCACCAATTCCTTTGGTTCCTGTCTTACTCTACTGGGCCCCCCACAGCTTATTCGATGTTCTAAAAATCCCATTTCATTTCTGGAATTAAATAGTATCAGGAATCGTATAAAAGAATTGTCAAAACATTTTGTGTATTTTCGAAGTGCAACGAATTTATTGCACCAAAAATTTTAACAACAACATCTTAAACGATAAATATATTGCATAAAGTGAATGTTATATGATAGATGTATTGCATAAAGTGACGATTCACTTGGAGACATCTTTCCAATATCGATCAACATTGTACTGTTTCGATATGACTGCCAAGAATATACACTGACCTTTAGCTAGAAGCTTGGTTAAAATTATCAACAGTATTGTGGCCTTCATGGCAGTATCCTCCTCAGTAACAGCACCTAACATTATGTCGTTAGTGAAAGTGCCCCCTTAAGCCCCCATACTTTGTTTTCGTAACTCGACACAGATGATTCTCGTCTTTTCCTACCCTTAATCAAATGAAATGTCAAGGGTGTGATGCGTAAATGAGACTTAGAGAACTGCACCACAAATCGGTTGGTACTTGTTTTTAGATGACTAGACAGGTTGAACATGAATTGAAACGCCTTGCTTAAAGACACAACGTGCCATCAGTCCAGGAATTGAACCCAGATCATGATGATTGGGAACTCAACTTTCTACCATTAGGCCATGCGTCTTCACCTGAAAATGTAAGAATAAAGCATTAATTAAAATTTATTAAGTATAATAATTATTAAGTCTTCATTCATTATTGTTATTTCCCTCTTTTAATGTCGAATACTCCAAACAACTCACTGTCCCAAGCATCTGGTAGTCCGACCAACTGTGCGAATTGAGTTACTCGCCCTTGCACCTTCACCCTTCTAGAACACTACGGAGCATTACTTCAAAACCATCTTCACAACTGAGAGCTCTACACTTTCTCTCTTACCAGCCCTTTTAGTTGCTTTTGCGTTGGAGTCTGCTCTATTGCAAGCATTCGGAGTGGGAGGCCAAGATAAAGATATCTTGCACAGCAGTTTGGCGGGAACGGAAGAAGATTGTGGGTCCTTTAACCAGACCTTCAAATTGAAATAAAACATCCCTAGGGTCGCACAAAATTATCTATAGTATAAACATCCCCATTAGCTCCCAACTATGTACAGGGATGTAAGACGCTGCCCCCTGGCTGAGCCCTCACTCACTACCTGAACTATGATCGTCTACAGACAGGGTCATCTTAGCAGCCTTATAGGCTCCCGGACAAATTAACGAAGTGCGATCTACAGTTACATGTTCATAGTTGGAGTGACGAAAACGAACTTGTCATTCAGGAGATGACTGATGATTGATGACTTTGACAGTGATTTGTTTAAAATCAAGAAGAGCTGCACACCGTCAATCTCACTCGCTCATCTGGGATCATCTTTAGTCCAGTGGCAAAACGAGTTCAAGACAACTGCGGATGGAGACAGGTGCTGTGGATGGCCAACATATCTTCCTTGCCACATCTTGCTCTCTGAACTCCACAATACGATGCTGCAGCTGCCTTCCCCTACGTTGAACCATGAAGGCTTCTTCCGCAGAGTCCACCGGATGCAGTTTTCACGTGCATAGGTAGGCAAGCCTTAATATGTTGATTAAATTATAGCTAGGACCCTTACGGGTGCTACGACTCCCGATCAGAGTAGACCTAAAAAACAATAGTGACTTAGAGGTGTCCTACACTCCTCAAAATTCTGGAGTTACCGAATCAAGGCCCTAGTACCGAATGCCGTTTAAAATCATGATCAGGACGGTAAAAGAACAAGTGTCTCTCTCTAGTTGAGAGCATACCCACATCGTGAGCCGAAATTATGTACCGACAGGGTCGTCTTAGCTGCGTTATTTGCCCCCGGCCAAATTAATTACTTTGGGACCTACAGTATATATTTATTAATAGCAAACCACAGCATACACAGGTCAGAATTGCGACCCCAGAACTTCACAGTTCTCTAGATGAGTGCCCCTGTGTGCAGTGTGCTCGTTTGTAATGAGCACACGTCCAAGACCGAGGTTAGCTCAATCAGAGCTGAGAAATAATGTTCTAGAACAACAACAGCAACAATAATAACAAACAACGATGTTGCTACAGCCACCACTGCTATCACCACCACCAGCACCACCGTCACCCCCACTACCACCACAACAGCAACAACAACAACAACCAGAGCAGCGTGAAAGAAGCTAATAATGCCAGGCACTATTCAACAGCAACATGTTTATGAAATATTGGAACCGATGTGTTGTTGATATACACAGCGTGGTATCGTACTACTACTACTACTACTACTACTACTACTACTACTACTACTACTGCTACTACTACTACTACTACTAATGCTGTTGTAACTGCTGCAGCAGGAGAAAGAGAAAAAGTGTAGTGGTGGTGGGGATGGGGTGGGGTGGTGTTTCATGTTTTATGAGAAGCATCACTGGAAACAGCAGCTATAATATTGGCAGCGATTTGGCAGTGTTTGTAGTAACAGAAAAGAACAAAAAAAGAATAGCAAGCAACGAACTAAATTCGTAACAATAGTTAATTTCGTTCTCCTACATTCTGGTTTCAAATCTTGTTAGTTCTATCCAACTCTGTCTTTAGCTCCACTCCGAGTGGGAGTGGCGGGTTGATTGAATAAGTAAGTGTCCACCACTATTTAATTTGACTATGCATCAGCCCGTGTGTGAATCCTAGGGTCAATCTGGAACGCTTCATGTAGATACTTTATCTTTGAATCGTTTGATCCTTTGTGCAACGATAAAGCAAGAGGGCTTCTTTTCTGCTCGCTGCAACCTGCTAGAAATAACAACCAAAGTGTCAGTCAGAAAATTATAATCACGCTCGTCACGTTGTTCAAAATATTCTCGGAATTCGAACTCGCAAGCCATGTGCCACAGATGTCTTTGGCCAGGGTTGAACTGCGATCTATGTAACAACAGCAGTGGCAACAACAACAACAACAATAGCGGTAGCAAATGATGTTATCCTAGAGAAAGTGGGAGTATGTGTGTTCGTGAGTGAGCGAGAGTGAGTGAGAGTGAGTGTGTGCGTGCGTATATGCATGTGTGCCTGTGTGTGTGTGTGTGTGTGTGTGTGTGTGTGGTTATTAGAAGTAGAACAGGCCAAGTTCAAAGACGAACGAATTATGAGTTTAAATAACACATACATACACACACACACACACACATGCATATGTGCACATTTATATTCACCTTGAGAATTAAGTGTATGTGCGTGTGTATGTGTGTGAGTTTGTGTGTATGCGTGTGTGTGCGTGTATGTATGTATGTATGTATGTATGTATGTTTATATGTATGTATATATATGTATATACATTTATATATGTGTATGCATATATATGTATGCATATGTATTTTTATATGTACGTACGTACATATGTATGTATGTGTGTGTGTGTGTATGTATGTGTGTGTGTATGCATATAGATGTATGTGTGTAATGCATACTAAGAACACACATTGGACGTAAAGCTATTGGATTGACATAGAACCACACTACAAAGCAAGCAGAACCGAATGAAAATACATCCAGCTAAATAGCTGTAAGTTACGTCCATCACCCTTCCACTCTGTCCCTCCTGCTCTCCCTGCCTGTCTGTCTGTCTATCTGTCTGTCTGTCTCTCTCTCTCTCTCTCTTTCTATCTCTCTTATTATTTATATAGTCATAGACGTTTGTACCAACACATGCACACGTATATCACATTGTTTATAGATTTAGATATAGACATGTCTGTGCCTGTTTCTCTCTTTCGCTATATGCACATATGCATACAGACATACACACATACACACATACATACACACATACATACAATCTTACATACATACATACGTACGTACATACGTAGATAGATAGACAGAGTGAGAGAGAGACTGACAGATGGATAGATAGATAGACAAGTAGATAGATAGATAGACAGGTAGATAGATAGATAGACAGGTAGATAGATAGATAGATAGACAGGTAGATAGATAGATAGATAGATAGATAGATAGATAGATAGATAGATAGATATGTTTCTTTAAGGTAAATAGATATATTCATACATACGTACGTACACACACACACACACACACACACACACATATATATATATATATATATACATTATACATACACAGATGCACATATATATATATATGTTCATCTTACTCTTACTCACTAAACTGTTATATATATATTTACATCTGTAAATATTCAAAAACCCACTCCTAAACGCCAAACGTTGGGTAAAAAACTCCAACACATTCAACACACGGATTTTTTCTTGTGACGCACACGCATTACTTTTGGCATCAGCTGTTGGAATCTTTCTCGGTGTTGGTTGGTTTTTTTTTTCCTCGTGTATCTACATTCTATTGTTACAAATACTTTTGTAGCTGCTGCTGTTGTTGTTGTCGTTGTTGTTGTTGTTGTGGTGGTGGTGGTGGTGGTTGTTTTTGATGTTATTGTTGTTTTTGTTTATCCCCAGGTAAGTCCTGTTGGAGCCAGTGCTTTTAATCAAAGTTATCGCACCCACGACCAGCCAGCCTCTGCTCTCTCTCTCTCTCTCTCTCTCTCTCTCTCTCTCTCTCTCTCTCTCTCTCTCTCTCCTTTAACCATAGTGTATCTAGGGCTACACTATGCAATGTGTCCTTCCTTAGTATATTATGTTAGCTATGACTTTAGAGAAAGCTTGCTATTCCTAACAGCTCGAAATACCATGCTGTAGCACTCCCATTGTCGTCAATGTTGTAAGTGTTGTTGTAGTTGCTAATACTGCTGCAGTTGTTGTTGTTGCTGTGGTGGTAATGGTGGTGCTGGTGCTGGTGCTGGTGCTGGTGGTTGTGGTGGTGGCAGTAGTATTCTAATATCATGTATATGATATTGTTACTGGTGATGATGTTAGTGTTGATGCTGGTGATGTTGGCGTGGCTGGTGGTGCAAGGGATGGTGGTGTCGGTGGCAGAGGCGGGGGAAGTGTTCGTGGTATTGTAATTGTTGTTTATATGTTGTTGTTGTTGTTGTTGTTGTTGTCGGTGGTGTTGGTACTAGGCTTACAAAGAATAAGTTCTGGAGTCGATTTGTTCGACTGAAAAAAAAAAAAAACCTTTAAGGCGGTACTCCAGCATGGCCGCAGTCAAATGACTCAAACAAATAGAAGAGTAAAAGAATATATATACACACACACGTGTGTGTGAATGTATAAGTATATGTGTGTGTGTGTTATTTCTTTACTACCCACAAGTGGCTACAACACAGAGGGGACAAACAAGGACAGACAAAGGGATTAAGTCGATTACATCGACCCAGTGTGTAACTTGTACTTATTTAATCGACCCCGAAAGGATGAAAGGCAAAGTCGACCTCGGCGGAATTTGAACTCAGAGCGTAGCGGCAGACGAAATACCGCTAAGCATTTCGCCCGGCGTGCTAACGGTTCTGCCAGCTCGTGTGTATGTGTGTGACGAGAAGGAGAGAGAGAAGAGGAGACAGAGATAGAGAGAGGAAGACAGGCAGGTGAAGAGAAGGTTTCGTGTAAAAGCGTAATGCTAGGAGAATATTTACGTCGAAAGTTGGTGAGTTTGGCGTTGTTATGAAATACAAGAAGACCCGCAGTTTGATGGGTTCAACCAGAAGTAAAAAGTGCGTGGTGTTTGTATTAGGTGTTTGTATTACCTGGAGGACAGGGCGTTTGGGGTAGCCGTCTCTCTGTGATGATGATGATAGTGATGATGGTGATAATGATGACGATAGTGGTGGTGGTGATGGTGGCGGTGGTTGTGGTGGTGGTAACGACCAGGACGATTGTGTTGTTGTTGATGTTGTTGTTGGCGTCCTCGTTGTTGCTATAGCAGTTGTTGCTGTTCTTTGTTGTTTCACCTCGTTCGACCACGTACATACATCCGCGCTGTGAGACAAAAAAGAAGAAAAAAAAACAGAAGCTAGCGTATTACTTGCACACGCATCTGTTCGGGGTTTGCACAACTGGTAGCTATAGCAGCAGTAGTAGAAGCAGCAGCAGCAGCAGCAGTAGCAGCATCCAGTAGTAGTAGTAGTAGTAGTAGTAGTAGTAGTAGTAGTAGTAGTAGTAGTCGGGGTGGCGGCAGCGGCAGCGGTGGTAGTGGTGGCGGCGGTGCAATTGGAATGGTAGAGGCGAGAGGTAAACGGTTGTGGACGAACGATCACTATTGTACAACTAATAACAATTTGTTTCCCTTCTGTTTGTGTGCGAATATGTATGTGTGTGTGTGTGTGTGTGAGTGTGTGTGTGTGTGTGTGTGTGTGTGTGTTCGTGCACGAGAATAGAATTGTGAACAACCATCCTGCGCATATTTGTGCGCCTGTACATACGTATATGCATATATGCATGTCTTTTACCCTTTACTTGTTTTAGTTATTAAACTGCGGCCAGGCTGGGGCACAGCTTTGACGAGTTCTGTCGAGCAAATCGACCCCATTACCCCATTTTTTTTACAACCTGGTAACATAGTCTATCGATGATTTTTTGCTGAAACGCTAAGTTACGAACACGTGAGCAAACCAACATCGGGTGTCAAGCAGATGGGAAACAAACACAATGACAAACATGCATGCATACATACATATATATATATATATATATATATATACAATGATACATACACATATATATACATATGTGTGTGTGTGTTATGAATATGGCGGATTTCTTCCAGTTTCCATCCGCAAAATCCACTCACAGATCTCTCGCTCTATAGTCTTTTCTACTCTGGGCAGAAGGTCCGAAATTTTGGGGGGAGAGGGCCAGTCGATTAGAGCGACCCCAGTACGCAACTGGTACTTAATTTAGCGACCTCGAAAGGATAAAAGCCAAAGTCGACCTCGGCGGAATTTGAACTCAGAACGTAGCGGCAGACGAACTACCGCTAAGCATTTCGCCCGACGTGTTAACGTTTCTGCCAGCATGCCGCCTTCCTATCGGTTTATTGTAGAAGACACTTGCTGAAGGTGCCACGCGGTGGAACCGAACTCGAAATCATATCTTTGGGAAGCAAATACATACATGCATACACACACACATATTCTTTTATTCTTTTACTTGTTTCAGTCGTTTGACTGCGGCCATGCTTGAGCACCGCCTTTAGTCGAGCGAATAGTGGCTAGCTATGTATCATGGCGAATGATATGTATATCTATATATATATATATATATATATATATACGATGGGCGTCTTTCAGTTTCGGTCTACCAAATCCACTCGGAAGGCTTTGGTCGGATCGAGGCTATAGTAGAAGACACTTTGTTCCACGCAGTAGGACTGAACCCGAGACTATGTGGTTGGTAAGCAAGCTACTTACCACACACCCACTGCACCTTATATATATATATATATATACACACACACATGTCTATATAATCATATCTGTGTGTGGCTCTGTGTGTGTGTGTGTGTGTGTGTGTGTGTGTGTGTGTGTATGTGTGAGCCTATGCAAAGATATCGTTCAGGCCATGTGTGCGTGTGTTGCGTGAGTGCGTGTGTGCGGGTGTGTGTGTGTGCCATCACGTGTCTAGTTTTCATACTTCCGCTTTCTTTTTATATACGTTTACCTTGACTCATGTGTATGAACGTGCATGTTTGTTTGTACATGTATGTTTGTGACTCTGTGCGTGTGTTCGTATGTGCGTGTGTTCGTAAGTGCGTGTGTTCGTATGTGCTTGTGTTTGTGTGTGTGAAAATATGTTTATATGTGATAGGGTGTGTTTGTGTGCAGGTTATGTTCCCACCTTAGTGACGTGCAGGTGCGACAGAACACGCGCGCGTGTCTATGTGGGCGTCATAGTGTTAATGTGTGCGCGTGTGTGTGTGTGCGTGTGTGTGTGTGTGTGTGTGTGCGTGTGTGTGTTGAGTGTGGCAGTGTGTGCGTTCTTGTGTGTGTACAATAGTAATTTTACGAGTATTAGTAACAGCAAGGATGCGTGTGTGTACACAGAAGTTAGCTATAGTAGGTATGTGTGTGTAATTGTGTGTGTGTGTGTCTATGTGTATGTCTGTCTGTCTATCTGTCTGTCTGTGTCTATGTGTGTGAGCGTGTGTGCATGCAAGTGTGTGTGTGTTCATGCAAAGGCGTGCTTGTGTACGTGTGTGTGTACGTGTGTGTGCGTGTGTTTGTATGTGTTTTGTGTGTGTGTGTGTGACACTCTGGCTTTCACACTATCAATAATTCTTTTAGTATTTCCATTCAGTTTTCTAAGAGATATAACTGTACACACACTCACACACACACACACACACACACACACACACACACACGTATTTAGGCATAACTACACACTTGCATGCTCGCAACAATATACACTTCAAACCCTGATCCATAATCGCGCCCAATAAATATGGAAAACAGCTGTTGATACATGCATACAAACATACATACATGCGTATACAGACCAAATGCATATACATACACACACTTTGATATAAAATGTACACACCTATGTATTCATACAGACAGACTTACATACAAATATGTATACAATTATATATATATATATATATATATATATATATATATATATATATATATATATATATATATATATATATAGATAGATAGATAGATAGATAGATAGATAGATAGATAGATAGATAGATAGATAGAGGATAGATAGAAAGATAGATATGCGTATACATACATTTATTGAGATATCCATGCATGCACACACATTCCCACACCTAAAATGTATAGAAATGTGTCCAGTGGGGCGGAACCACGCCCTGTTCAAACCGGGTGTGTCATTGAATGCGTGGTGGTAAAGTCGGGTCCTGTTGGTGGTGGTGCTGGTGGTAGCGGCGACGACAGTGGTGGTGGTGGTGGTGTTAAAGTTGTTGTTCTTGATGATGATGATGGCGGCGATGGTGCCTGTCGTCGTCGTCGTCGTCGTGGCCATCGCAAACCAAAGTGACCAGCCAGCCAGCCAGCCAACGCGTCAGCCGACTGACTAAAAAGTATCCAAAATCGCTCGGCACCACTACCACCACCGCCGCCGGCGCCACCTCCACTACCACCGCAACCACTTTCACCTGCTCGCCCACCTACACGCCTACCCGAGGCTCGCTCGCTCGACGGACCCGACTCACCCACCAGCCAGCCAGCCAGCCAACCCACTATCCAATCCCTTCTACTGAAGCAACCGACCGACCGACCAGCCATCAAGACGATCAGTCAGTCAGCCAGACAGTGAACCAACCAGCCAACCAGTCAGCCAGTCAGCCAGCCAGTTTCGCCTACCAACACGCCAGCCTGCACGTCAGGCAGTTAACCAACATACCAGCCGCCACACCGGCCAACCAGCCCCGCTTCGCCAGCCAACCAGCCTCGTCTTGTCTTACTGCTAAAGTCGCTTCCACCATCCGAGTGTATTCACGTTTTACCACGAGAGAGAGAGAGAGAGAGAGAGACAGAGACAGAGAGAGAGATACAGACAGAGAGAGAGAGAGAGACCAACCCAATCAAACTTATCTTCATAACAACAACAACAACAGCAACAATAACAGCGATATCAACAACAAAAACTGCAACAAGTGCGGCCATTGGCGGAGAGAATATTTGTGACAACGGCGTTAACGCGATCAACGAACTTTGGGGAACAACAACAACAACAGCAACTTCTCCGTCGACCATCCGACGACGCCATCATCACCATCATCGTCAACAGCATCACCGACGACATCATCATAATCGTTGCTAGTATTTATCATCATCATCATCATCGCCATCATAATCATCATTGTCAACGGCAATGTAAACAGTACCGCTTATTAGCATAATCGCCGTCGCTACCACCACCACAACCACTACCGCCACCACAGCCACTTCCACGATTACCTTTACCACAAGAACAAGAATAAGGATTACTTCTACAACAACAACAATTATTACGACTACTACCGCTGCTGCTGCTGCTTCAGCTGTTATCGCCGCCGACATTGTCATCATCGTGGTGGCCACTTGAAGCGCCTCCCACCATCACTACTATCACAGCTGCCACTACGAAGACCACCACCACCACCACCACCACCACAACCATCACCACTACTTCTACCAGTACCACCACCACCTCTGCCGCCGCCGCCGCCGCCGCCGCCGCCGTTACAACAACTTGTTCGTATTAACTACAACAGCTACTACTACTACTACTACTACTCCTACTACTACTACTACTACTATGATACTACGACGGAGACTTCAGTGATAAAAGAGCGTTTATATTATCTGAAAAATATTGCCGCTCCGCAGCCACGACCACCACCACTCTCCCATAATCTCCCCCCCCCCCTCATCATCAACAACAACAACAACACTAGCATCGCCACCACTACCACTGCTGCCATCACCACTAACAACAGCATCACAAACGACACCAGCTACAACACCATCGTCTTCATCAGCAGGAACAGAAACAACTACATCAACTCGCGCAGCCCATATTTTATGTAGCAGCAGCAGCAGCAGCAGTAGTAGTAGTAGTAGTAGTAGTAGTAGTAGTAGCACAAACATCAACAACCATATTGCACACACATTTTCCTACACACACACACACACACACACATATATATATATATATATATATATATATAAAGAGAGAGATAGATATATACACACACGTTCACACACACAGACACACACACAAACACACACACAGACACACACACGCACTCTAATTCGCTTGCACATGCACATATGCACATGCTCGCATACACAAACATACATGCGCGCACTCACACTTGCGGTTACAATTGAGACAGATAGATAGAGAGAGAGAGAGAGAGAGAGAGAGAGATTGTAGCAACAAACACAAAACATTCACACTACTACTACTACTACTACTACTACTGCTGCTGCTACTACTGCAATAATAATAATAATAACAGCAGACCAGCTGCTACTTGTGGCGCAAAAAAAAAAAAAAGAAGGCAAATGTCGAAATTCCATGTAACTGGAATATAACCGAACAAGCAGAATCAACAACAAGTATTCCAGGAAGCGCCACCCTTCGGCTCACATCGCAGCAGACGCCGGCTGTGGTGTGCGTCTAAGAACATCTCGCTTCCTTTCGACCAACTTTCACCACAACATTTAACGTTTGGAACCAGACTTTATTTTCGTTTTCTCACTTTGCAGAAAAAAAAGAAAAAAATTTATTTAAGACAAAAAAAAAGAAAAGAAAAAAAGAGAAAAGAATTTTTAATCACGAAAAGAGAAAGAGACCAAAGTTGTTATAATTATATTTTTTTAGAAAAATATACGGAAAAAGAAAATATTTGATCGTGTTGTTTGAGACACACGCACGCACGCACGCACACATCTTTTTTTTTCTTTTTTTTTTTGAAATATTTTTATTATCTTTATCGTATTAAACCGACTGACCCTGTGGACACTCTACCAAACGCGGTTCGTTGCAGACAGAAAGAAGCTATTAGGAGTTCAGTTCCAGGTAGAATTGTGGCGGCCGTTGAACTGGACACTGAAATCACGTCCAGTAATAATCATAACCACAACAACCACAGCTCTCCTGACAATCTAAACGGTGCGGGCCAGCAATGCCCGGTCGCTATGGATGTGGTAGCGGCCAAGATAATAGCCTTGGTTATCCTAACAGCGCTGACCATGATGGCTGGCCTGCTACCGGTGAAACTGGTGAAATTTGTCGGCAAGTCCTTAATTAAAATGGACGGAACCATACAGTACCTTCTTAATGGATCGCGTTGTTTTTCTGGTGGCGTATTCCTCGCGACATGTTTTCTACATCTGATACCCGAAACTCGTGATAAGGTGAAGGAAGTGATGAAATACCTTGGCTCCACATCGCAGTACCCGGTCGCTGAATTGCTGACAATGTCCGGGTTTTACGCCGTGTTGTTTGTCGAACAAATAATTCAGCTGGTCTACAGAAAAATGCGAAGTCAGTCGCGAAAGATGGTCGGTGGTGAGAACACAAACCCACACACGATGCACAACCATCATCCGGGGGGTAGCCTAAGTATGAGTGCCCCCATCGGAAATCTAAGCTCGACCCCTCTGGGGGGTTTCAGTGTCAGCGGAGGCCTGATGGGCAGTGGTGCCGGCGGTGGTATGAGCAGTGGACTTGGAAATATTCCTAACAACGGAACCGGCGGTTGTGGTATAAGCGGAGGTGTTTTACCTCGAGAGATATTACCCACCACCGAAGAACTCAGCTTAAATTCGCTGTCCAACGAGGAATACAATACAGGAACTGTGATAGAAGCCAACGTCGAAATTCAAGACGGTGTCGCTGCCGAGGCTGAATCAATTGACTCGATATCGATACAGGAATTCGAACTAAAACGTGTAGTCGATGAACTTAAAAACCCTGACGCCGATCGGCATGTTTACATTCGCTCAATCATCTTTATTATAGCTCTTTCTTTCCACGGAATTTTCGAGGGAATGACCCTCGGATTGCAAAGTTTACAAAGCAATGTATGGACCCTATGTTTCGCTATTGCAGTGCACAGGTGTGTCCTGGCATTCGGCATGGGATACCAGCTGACCAAAGAGAACGAAGGACAAGGTATGGCATGTTTCTGTGTTGGTTGTTTTACTCTCATTCTTGGAATTGGTATAATCACAGGAATTTCTATATCATCAAGCACAAAACTGTACAGCCACGTCAACGTGCCCGATGCCATTCTGCAAAGTGTGGCGACTGGGACAATTTTTTACATCATATTCTTTGATATACTTTTTAAAGACTTACAGGGCCACGACGACTTAAGAAGAATCTCGTGCACGTTTGTCGGGTTTTGTATGATGGCTGTTATATTTGCTATATCACGGTCATGAAAAGTTTAAACAGGACTCATTTCTATGTATATATGTGAATAATGTATGTGTTTGTGTGTGACCAAATGCGAAAACAAATTGAACAGGAAATATAATGAAAGGACACGACAGAGACGACTTATATTCCTTTCAAATGAGAGAAATTATACATTCTTAATAAGGCTGTAATGTAAATAGAACTATTACAATATTATCATTATTACTTTTTATTTTTATTACTATTGATATTATTCTTATTATTATTACAGTTATTATTATATTTATTATTATTAATAATATTATATTGATCATTATTTTTCTCCTTTTTGTTAATATTCATACATGAGAATTCTATTCTATAAATAAAGAAACTATAATATATATATATATATATATATATATATATATATATATATATATATATATATATATATATATATATATATGTATGTATATACATACATATATATACATAAATATGTATGCATATATATATATATATATATATATATAAATATATATAAATATATATATATATATATATATATATATATATATATATATATATATATATATATATATATATATATATATATATAATATATATACATGTAAGATATATTATTGTCGGAATAATAATAATAACAATAAAAAAAAGAAGAGAAAGAAGAAACTCATTCCAATACAATGAAATTCTTTTAGACTTTTATTTTCTTCAATTAAATTGTGTTTAAATATTTCATTTCTCATTGAAGCAAAATTTTTTTTTTTTTTAAATCGTGATTTACGCTACTTCCGAAGGAAACACCACGTGCAACCGACTAAGTTCTTCTTACTGACAGCTTATACTTTCAATATTCATGTTGTTTAAAGCATTCTTTCTCATCATCATCATCATTACGAACGTTGTTGTTGCTGTTCTTGTCGTACTTGTTGTTATTATTATTACTATTATTGTTGTTGTTGTTGTTGTTATCTCAGTATTTTTCTATTTCGCGATTGCCATTCGGTTAAATAGCACACCGTACTGTGTATACCTTGTGCACATAGAATATTTTTGTTTTGGTTTAATGTTTCCTATATACACTGACATTCCTCTCTTATACAATATATGTGGAGTGCATCTATTACTGCTATTTTCTGGATGTTCTGCCAAACTGCAAGTCCTGTGTTGGCGGGGTGGGGTCTTCTGTATGTACCTACCTGTGTTTTGTTCTTTGTTTTGTTTTGTTCAGTGCTACCAAAGCAATTATTATTATAAGGGCGGTTTGGTTTCTGTTTACAAATCCCACTTTCTGTTTATCTCTATTTCAAGTGCTGCATATTTAGATAATTTCTCTATAGTTTTCATTTTTTAGAGTCGACGAAATAAATACCAGTTGCGCAATGGGGGCGGTCTGTGTAATCGATTTCCCTGCCGTTCCCCAAATTTTCGTCCGTCTCCATGTTCCGAGTTCAAGTTCTGCCGAAGTCGACTTTGCCTTTCATCGTTTCGGGATCGATAAAATAAGTACCAGTTGATCACTGGGGTCGATGTAATTGATTCATCCCCTCCTCCTAAATTACTGGCCATGTGATAAAATTTGAAACCATTATTATTATTATTATTATTATTATTATTATTAGCATTATCATGAAAACTCAGAGCTTATTTTGTTGGGTATGATGGAAAGTGTCAGCTGTCCACAGCCAGCGGACTAAGGTGACACTTGTTTACTGGTCAAGCTTCAAGAACCCCGCAAAGAATTCTTGCAGTTCCAAGCAATGCTGACTTTTGCAGATGTTCTACCTTCACACTCGCACTATTATTATTATTATTATTATTATTATTATTATTATTATTATTATTATTATTATTATTATTATTATTATTATTATTATTATTATTATTATTATCATCATTCAAGTTCTACTTGGAAAGGAAAGTGAGAGGTGAGTGAGTTTGTCAAAAGCTGGACGACTCTGACGAAAACGGTTAGGGAGAATGGAAATTGTCTTCAGTCTACAGGTTAGATTGAAGAACAACAGCAGGGTGAGGTTTGAGCCCTTGATGGTTAACATGGTCCTGGATCTGATGGGTTTCTTGATTGGCCCCCAACTGGAGGTGTTCAGATATTTTGTATTTTGTATTTTTTTTTTCTTATCTCATATATCCATCCTCTTCATGTCTTCTCGTCTTCTTTTATTCGATACTCGGTTCCCCCAACAAACAGACAGATTGTAAACGTCTCTGTAATGTAGCCCTCAAGGATGCCCCTCTGGCAAATGCGAGAAATTCGCATCATTGCCATTATTATTGTTATTATTATTGACATGAAGGGAAACACGTTATGAACTGAGAACGACTCAATCAACTAGAACACCACCACCACTAACACCACCACCACCACCATCTTCACCACCACCACCACCACCACCACCACCATCTGCACCACCACCACCATCACCATCACCACCACTAACATCACCACCGCCACCATCACCATCACCACCTTCACCGATGTTGACAATGAGAACAATAATAATAATAATCATCATCATCATCATCATCATCATCATCATCATCATCATCATCATCATCATCATCGACAGCAGCAGTAGCAGCAGTAGCAGCAGTAGCAGCAGCAACAGCATCATTGTTTCCCTTTTAAAGTTCTGTCTTCAAACCCTGTAATGTTCGGCATTTATCTTTCATTATTCAAGGTTTCGATAAATCAAGTACCAATCAAGTACAGAAGATCGATAAAATCAATTGCATTAGCTCCCCCACCCTACCCCGACGCTTACAAATCAGATATTTATAAACTTGTGTTTATGTTCGAAACTAGCATCATCATCACCACCACCACCACCACCGCCACCATTTGATCATCATCATCATTATCATCGTCATCACCATCATCATCATCATTATGGTTCGCATGTACACTTGATTAAGAAACTAGCTTCGGGAAAGTCAAGTAAGATTCGATCCCTATGCGTGCCGTTTTAGGAGTCGTTTAACACAGCATCGGATCATTTCGCCCCCACCCCCAACCCCATGTCTTATGAGAAAAAACCGAAGAAAAGGCAACTCTGAAGAAGCGCAGCCAGTCAGGTAGTTGGTCCCTGTAAAATAAAGTCCAACCGTGTCCAACCGTGTCCAACCGTGTCCCACATCATCTCACGCTAATCCAAACTGCGAAAAACATCTAAAGGTTCACGTGTCTGCGAGATACCCAAACACTCAGCCGAAAAAAAAAAAACATTTATCTAACGAGGTGATAGTTTCATTGATCTTTCAACTGAATTCACACCAACAAAACAGGCAAGGGATTCATAATATTATGATTATTAGGGTCCAGTAGGCGGCGGGCTGGCAGAAACATTGGCGCGTCGGGCGAAATGCTTACTGGTATTTCGTCTGTCTTTACGTTCTGAGTTCAAATTCCGCCGAGGTCGACTTTGCCTTTCATCCTTTCGGGGTTGATAAATTAAGTACCAGTTACGCACTGGGGTCGATGTAATTGACTGAATCCCTTTGTCTGTCCTTGTTTGTCCCCTCTATGTTTAGCCCCTTGTGAGCAATAAAGAAATAAGAAACGTTTAGCACGCCAGGCAAAAATGCTTAGCGGTATTTCGTGTCTTTACGTTCTGAATTCAAATTCTGCCGTTGTCGACTTTATCTTTCATCCTTTCGGGGTCGATAAATTAAGTACCAGTTGCGTACTTGAGTCGATCTAATCGACTGGTCCCTCCCACAAAATTTCGGGCCTTGTGCCTAGAGTAGAAAAGAAAAGATTTATTAAGGTCCTGTTTAAGGGGACATGTGCGCGGTGTCTGTAAGAGGAATGACGACATTTTACTCTGCAAACCGGAATAAGACCTCTATCGGGCCTTAATGCCGGGCGAAACCATACAAAACTCGATGGTTATGTTATTAATCTTTCTTTTATCTTTTTTAAGGAAGAAGACCTTCACATGGTCACAGGTTTCCTTTGGCACAATGGGCGACCCCTCCGATTCGAGATACCGGCTAAGCCCCATCTCTTACTGGCCCAGTATGTCTTCTTATAAGCTCTGTATGTACTCTATTCTACCGGAGCGTACCTCTTTGTGTAAAGTATTATTCTTTTATCTTTTATCATATGACTTGCTTCAGTTACTAGACTGGGGCACCGCCGTGAAGGGGTTTAGACGACCAGCTCGGCCCCAGAAGTTATTATTATTATTTAAAAAATTCTGCTACTTATTTTATCGTCTCTTTTACCGAAGTGCTAAATTACGAGAATGTGAGCAAAACAGCACCGATTGTCTAACGATGGGGACCAACAGAAAGATAGGCAAATACATCTACACACACATACATTCACACACATATACATGTCGAACGAGGAAAATGAGAGCTCAACAACGCATTTGTGGATAGAATTTCTTTACTTGTGAATTAAGGCTACCATTAGTTTCAAGAAAAATAGGAAAATATCTTAATAATTCTTCCAGCCGATCATATGGAGGAATGGTGTTCGTCTCCGACGAGCTCCTACTCAGATTCCGTTCGTCAAATTCGTTCACAGGGCATTAGTTACCCTGGGGCTATTATAGATAATATTTTCAACCGAAAACCACGTGTTTGTGAAGTAGATTTTTTCATCATACAACCATCGGTGCACCATTGTAGATTTAGTTACAACATTTATAACCTGTTCCTACTTATATTTCTTTATAGATATAATTTTACGCAAAATGTGGGCAATTCCTAGAACTGCTAAACCTGAGCACTTCTCCCATGGAAGATCTTCGGAAGCCTTCGGTTTTCTTTCGTACAACCTATTTCATCACTTCTAATGTCTCTCGTAACGACGAGCAAATTCTCTTATCATAGTTTTATTATATTGTTATTATTATCATGGAGGCCGCAAACTCGCAGAATATTTAAAATTCTGGACAAAATGCATAGCAACAGTTCTTACGGTTTTATGTTTCGAATCCAAATACCGATGAAGTTGATTTTGCCTTTCATCATTTCGGAGTCGATAACATAAATACCAGTCAAAATTCCAAGCCTTGTGTTTATAGTAGAATTATTACAATTGTCTTAAAGACGGCGAGCTGGCAGAAGCGTTAGCACACCGGGCGAAATGCTTAGCGGTATTTCGTCTGGCGCTACGTTCTGAGTTCAAATTCTGCCGAGGTCGACTTTGCTTTTCATCCTTTCATCCTTTCGGGGTCGATTAATTAAGTACTAGTTACGCACTTTCATCCTTTCGGGGTCGACTAATTAAGCACCAGCTACGACTTAATTGAAACAGCTCTACATTACATGAAAAATGACATCGTTTAAATGGCAACCCCTTTCGGTTTCGCACGCCCGTGCTCTTTCCAAAACTTGCACCATAACACCCTCAAGAGTTTCAGACACGACTTCTCTGATTTCTCTATAGATGTTCTCCTTCAGTTGCACCAGGGTCTCCAGTTTGTTGACATAAACGATCTCTTTCAGGTTTGAGACCTTTTTTGCGCTTGGCCCGTCAAAGTAGACCTCACACATGGTTCCAGCAAGATGGGGCAACTGTTCATACTGCAAGAGAAACAATGCAGTTGCTACGGCAGCGCTTTGGAAAGAGAATAATCTTCCGCTACGGCCATGTCAACCGGCCTGCATGTGTCCCCAGACTTGACTTTTTCTTGTGGGGGTACCAGAAAGAGAAGGTTTACATCAACAAACCGGAGACCCTGGTGCAACTGAAGCAGAACACCAAAAGAGAAATCAGAGAAGTGGGGGTCTGAAACTCTTGAAGGTGTTATGGTGCAAGCTTTGAAAAGTGCGCAGGCGGGCGAAGGCGAAAATGGCTGCCATTTAAGCGATGTCATTTTTCACATATCATGTAGTGGTGTTGCAAAATTTGACTTCTGCATATTAATTTCCATTATATCCTTTATATTGTATCAAAATTCCATGCATTTATTTGTAAAGTTAAAGAAGTTATCAAAAATTGAAACTCATCAGTCACTTTTGGGACATCTTGTACACACACACATACATACCCAAGGTTGTGTGTTGTGTTCTTGGGTAAGGCACTTTATTTCACGTTGCTCCACTTCACTCAGCTGTAGAAATGAATTGCGACGTCATTGGTGCCAAGCAGTATCGGACTTTGTCCTTTCTCTTGGA
>NC_142942.1:52516762-52524262 GCF_046866305.1 Octopus bimaculoides
ACTAAAATCTTGTGAGTGGATTTGGTAGACAGAAACTGAAAGAAGCCCATCGTATATATATTGTAACACAGCCACTGCCATCTATAGTGCCTCTAGCAGCATCCTCATTATGTTAAAAACACTCAAGGTAGATTGAAACTGTACGGAATCCCTCGGTTGGATTGTACTCATACATATACACACAGAAACACACTGATCCTAGTAGGGCGACTTATTTTAAAACTACACGTGTCTGTGGAATTTTCTGCCGATTATTCTCGATAATTTAATATTTTGTTCACTTCATCACACAGCTGAATGCTCATCGTCGAAACCGACGGATGATCAATCATCGCTATCATTTTTGTTGAAATTAGTTAATTTTATTCAGTTGCATTAGCAGAAGAGTAAAACAAAGGTGGGGCGAGGCAGGACTAGAATGATTGAATGTACTGTAATTACGATTTCTCATTTAGTAATGGGCCGAGAGAATGCTTTTCCGCGGAAGTGGTTGATGTCAATATCGTTGAAAACGTTGTTCTGGCTTAGCCCCAGGTCGGTCGTTATTTTCCTAATCTATGATCAAAGCCGTTCCAACCAAATCCACTCCTGCCTCAATTTTTCACTCGTTATGTACGACACGTTCAAATGTCATCTCTGATATCACTTCCTTTTTAAATAGAGGGAAACGTGGCTGCTATTTCTTGTAGGTCATAAAGTGCTTTTCAATTGCTGTAAAGTCCGGTGGTATCTTCACTGCTTAGCATCTTTGTGTGTTCAGCTACCAACCCAGGCTCCGCTGCACGTCAGACCGAGAAAGGCAACCTATCAAAGTATCCGTTTCTACTCTAGGCACAAGGCCCGAAATTTTTGTGGAGAGGGCAAGTCGATTAGATCGACCTCAGTACGCAACTGGTACTTAATTTACCGACCCCGACAGGATAAAACGTTAAGTCGACCTCGTCGGAATTTGAACTCAGAACGTAAAGACAGATGAAATACCGCTAAGCATTTCGCCTGGCGTGCTAATGTTTCTTATTTCTTTACTGCCCACAAGGGGCTAAATATAGAGGGATCAAACAAGGACAAACAAAGGGATTAAGTCGATTACATCGACCCCAGTGCGTAACTGGTACTTAATTTATTGACCCCGAAAGGATGAAAGGCAAAGTCGACCTCGGCGGAATTTGAACTCAGAACGTAACGGCAGACGAAATACCGCTAAGCATTTCGCCCGGCGTGCTAACGTTTCTGCCAACTCGCCGCCTTAACCTGCCAAAGGTTTATGGTCAAGCCTGTGGCAGTGGAGACCTCCGGTGTTCTCAGCCCCCGGACCACATCTCTGCTCACGGCAATTGGGGCGGAGATAGCTGTCTGCAAGTGCGAGCCTCGAGAGTCAGAGTGGGTGAGCTGGCGGAAAAATTAGCACGCCGGGCGAAATGCTTAACGGCATTTCGTCTGCTACAACGTTCTGAGTTCAAATTCGGCCGAGGTCGACTCTGCCTTTCATCTTTTCGGTATCGATAAATTAAGTACCAGTGAAACACTGGGGTCGATGTTATCGACTAGTCCCCCACCAAATTTCAGGTTTTGTGCCTATAGTAGAAAGGATTACTGTATAGTAATAACTCATCTACAGTCATTACTGCGCAGTATTAACGTGTGCGATAAAGGTCTACGGTTCTTGCTGTACAATAATAACACGCCTGTCCGGGGTCAAGAATTGTTGCTGTACGTAATCACATACCTGCAGTGTCTTTCGATAGCGTACTGTTCACTGATATAACTGTCGTTGACTGGTATTTTATATTATCGATCCCAGAGGAATGAAAGGCTAAGCTGACTTCGTTGGGATTGGAACTTATTAAAATATGAATAATAATAATAAGAAGCAAAATATGGACGCTTAGTGAAGGTAAAATATGTTTAGCTGTGTCGAACTTCTTTCGATATTTCTGTCTCAACATTATTTGGAAGTTATAATCAAGTTGTCAAACCTACATATAGCGAATCACTTCAGCAATATCTAAAAATCTAAATAAGTAAATAAATTAGTAAATAGATAAATAACTAAATAAATATATAAATAAATAAACGGTATTTGAGAATTGGACAGGAGGTTGGTTCTACGTGATGCCAATCTCTTCACACTTACACTCACTTAATTGAATAAATGGCTTGTGTCGATCTGGTCTGGTCAAAATCTATAGGAAAACGTCTGTCGACATTAATAAGTTGTGACTATCAATGAAATATCTATACCCTATATTTATCTATACAGCACGTGCGCATACACACGTAGATATTCATATACGCAAGCATATACCTGCGTATACATATGCATGCATGGTTACATACACACACTCACACACACACACATACACACACACACACACACACACACACACACACATATATATGTATGTATATATATATGCATTATTTATATATATATATATATATATATATGTATCTATCTATCTGTCTGTCTCTCTCTCTCTCACTCTCTCTCTCTCTCTCTCTCTCTATCTATCTATCTATCTATATATATATATATATATAGAGAGAGAGAGAGAGAGACGTACGTAGATACGTACGTTGATACACCCACATGCACATGCGCGCGCGCGCACACACGCATATATGTTATGTGTGTGTGTGTTTGTGTGTATGTGTCCGTGTGTGTGCGTGAGTGTGTATATGTGTTTGTGCGTGTGCGTATACGTGTGTGTGTGTGTCTATAGCCACGCTTTTGTTTTATCTAATCACCATCTCCTATCGTCTGTATTTATCCAATTAAACCTGTTCATATCCTGTCAACATCTCCATCCGGTGCAGCACAGTCAATATACATATACGTTGTTTATTTGGTCAACATACTCCATATTTAATTTGTCTAGACATTATTTATACTAACACTATTTCTACTTCTTGTATTATCTAGAGTGCCAGAGTGTGTAAACATCAAACGTGTCTACTTAGTCAACATTTATTAATTAGCCTTTATCTAAGTCTAGATAAACTCATGTCCAGAATCAAGGTTAAACTTACCAAAGTTCGCTAGAATAGCGATAGATTGAATTGTCGTGAAGAAAAGAGAGTTCGGCGTTTTGTACTTTTGCTCTTCAATGGAGAGCAGAGAAAGACGAAGATGTTTTTTTAGCTTGCCTATCTCGGTATCGAATATACATGTGAAATGTGGAGAAGAGTAGCTATATACGAACGACTCTCTGAAGGAAGAAATTGAATAACGAAATGGTTTTCTGAACAAAATTAAACTCGTGTAAAGAGCTGAAATTTGATTAACGAACAAGCATGTGAATAAGTGACTGGGAGTCCATTCGCATATCGAGCAGAAATTTGAACAACAAACTTCGAAGACACGTACCTGGTACGTATAAGTGGCTGAGAAAGCATCTAGAAGAGCCCATGACAGACCAATGATTTATGAGTCAGTTTCCCGAAAGGAAATTGTGTGGAAGTCTGTCTTATGTATGTATATGTGCCTTTGTGTTTTTCATCCGCACCACTTGTGAATTGGTATTGTTGTATTTACGTCCCCGTAACTGAGCGGTTTTGGCTAAAGCGATTCGTAGAATAAGTAACAAAGTTTTTTAAAAAATGCTACGCTCGAATTGTTTTACGAAACCCTATAAAGTTGTGCTCCAGAATAGCCATACTTCATTGACTGAAACAAGTAAATGAGTAAAACGGCATGTTTTCTGCAGATGTAGAAAGAAACAACGAAGACACACATTAAACTAAAAAGAAAGCAGACGGTCAATGGTAGATTTTCTTTAAACATTAGTCTCCCAACAACAACAACAGCAACAGTAATAGTTACAGTTTGTCTAACTATATCTCTATACACTGTATACGTTTTACTCACTCGTTGCAGACATTATCTTTTTCGTTGACATTTTATAACAGACGTCCATTAAGTCTGCCTTTAAATGCAGAATTTATCTGGTCGATATAATATAATACATTTATTTTGCAGACGACATCCAAAATTTGGATTTATCTAATGCATTGGAAAGATAATGATATTTGGCAAACTGCTCAAACATCGAATCTTTGTCGTCCCGATGTAAAATTTACAATTACAATATGCATATAACTGACATGTTGAAGTCTGTGTCTTAACATTCACGTGATTTATCTATAAAATTCCGATATATGCAATGGCGTCCATGTAGCCAACGTTTAAAAACTCTATCTTGTATGTACAGCTATAGTTAAGATGCACGTTTGTGGCGAGAGACGAAAGATTATAAACCCATTGCAGTATGCTGTGGCTAGTACAGACTACTATAATATATCAAGTGTTTTGTCTGTGTGTGTGTGTGTGTGTGTGTGTGTGTGTGTGTGTGTGTGTGTGTGTGTGTGTGTGTGTATTTCTGTGCGTGTGTGAGTGTGTGTGTATGTGTGTATATACACATCTACACGCTTATGTGTATGTGTGTGTGTGTGTGTGTTTGTGCGTGCGTGTATGCATGAATATATGTATGTATGCATGTGTGTGTCAATGGTTCAACTATACGCTTAGAAAGTGGACATTTCATAGCTGAATAATAATTCCAATTTTCACTTCAAATATCCGTTCATTAAAAGACATTGGCAGATTAAAAGATAAAAAAAAGAGCGAAACAAAAAAAAAAATCAGAAAAAAACAGAAGTAACTATTAAAAATCTTGATCTTGTAATGTGTCGATAAGTGAAGTTAATAACGTTAATTATTATTAACCAATAAATTATGCACTAATGGTGAGACAAAGATTAGTAAGCTTATGTTCAAATAATGGTACTTCACTTTAATGTTCCATGTACTTTCTACTTTAATAGTATCGGCGGCTTTTATCTGTAATATTACTATAGGTGGTTTCATACACACAGGCACACACACACACACACACACACACACACACACACACACACACACACACACACACACACACACGCACACACACACACACGCACACACACACACACATGTATACGAGGTTAACTTAGTAATGCAGTTTTTATATACATTAGTTTCTGACTTAGCTTGGAAGTATACAAGAGTGAGTCAAAATGGAATGCAAATAAATATTATGTTAATCTCTGACTCAGTGTCGTGTACGTATAGATTTATGTATATGCATGCGCATACACACACACACACACACACACAGACGCACACGTACATACACACACATATTTATTGGAAATCAGTTGAGAATTGAAAATCAATACACTTACGGAGCGCAGCATTCATGTGGAAATCTCACAATTACCACGCTATTAATTTAGAAAGAAATGAAATATCTACCTAATGGCTGAAAAACAAGAACGATTTCGATTACGTAAACCATATATATATATATATATATATATATCTGTTATATATATACATACAAATATGTATATGCATTTATATTTATAGGTATATATGTATATGTATGTATATGTATATATATATATATATATATATATATATATATATATATATATATATATATATATATATATACATATATATATATACTATAATGATATATTTTATATATATTATATATATGTATATATGTTATATATATACACATTATATATATATTATATATACGAAAGATAATATATATATATGCATGTATATATATTTATACGCATGTATGTATATATGTACGCATGTATGTATGTATGTATGTATGTATGTATGTATGCATGTATAGTCATATCTATATAGTCAGGGACGAGCGACCGTGTTCTTACAGCAGAGACGTGTTTCATGTTTCTGTGTTTGTACATAAATCATAGTGTAAATGTGATGAAATCCATTAGATTCAAATTTCACATGATAAGAAGATGGTGGCTGTATGACCCCCCCCCCCCCCAAAAAAAAACCCCGAAAAGTAAAGAAAAAGAAAATAGGGTCAGTAAAAGTTATTGCTTTTCTGTTATTTTTCTATTGCCCACAGGGGGCTAAACATAGAGGGGACAAACAAGGACAGACAAAGGGATTAAGTCGATTACGTCGACCCCCAGTGAGTAACTGGTACTTATTTAATTGACCCCGAAACTCAGAACGTTATTAAGATATTAATATTAAATAGAAAATGGTTGTTAATTTTCGGTAGTTACGGGGAACTGCTTTCTGTAACAATGGGACCGAACGATTGAATTGAGATTTTGGAAATATTGGGTTCTTAAATTTTAGCGATCGACAAGGTTTTTGATGAAATATTAATCTCCGTATTGTTGCATGCTGTAAGGAAGACTTAGATTTAATATTACAATAGATTTTAATAATAGATTATATTGAAATTTTCTCTATGTGTCTTTTTCAGAATGTAGGACATAGGTGATCATGTTATATCAATTCTCTGTTTGTATTCTGTAACAGTTCCACTTCCTGATGTCTAACATCTCTTCCTTCCAGCCAGTTTGTCAAGCTTGAAATCTGTATCCTGCTTCTTCTTCATCTGCTGCATCGTTTCCCTTCAATCTTTCCGATCATCTCTAAACTCTCCAGGCTCTCTTTTGTCATCACATGACCAAGAAATCTCTCTTGCGTGGCCTTTATCTCACGAAGTCATGAAGTACTTTCCTATTTACCTCGGTTCGGATTATCATTTCTTCATTATACACGTTGTCTGCCCAAACTATCCTCAATATTTTCCTGAAGAACTACATTTCACAGATCTCCGAGAATTATAATAAGAGTAGATATGTATCTAAACATGCTTATTTTCTGAAATATAACTCTAGATTTAGATACTTTAAAATTATCTCAAAATAGAAGTTGCAGATTTTTAATAAAGTTTAATCTCACTAAAAAGTTAATTAATGACTTTCGTAAGTGCATATCCATTATCTCTGGAGAAGACTCCTTTAATCCCACATTAAAACACACGTTACACACTGAACCGCACTAATATACATAAATGCAAACATTAATAAGGAAATATACGATATAGTATTACCTTTAATTCAGATATTCTCTTTCCAATGTTGCCAGGATTTCCCCAAACCATATAAACAAGCATATAAGCATTCCCCCACGGACCACAGGTATTCACAGATATCTACTAAAAATAGTTTAGAGGAGGATAACAGTTGAGTACAAATAAGTACACTACTTGCATGGCCAGTATAAACAGATGAAAAACTTACAGTTCCAATGCATACAAGTCTTTTTTTCTGCGCAAATTCAATAACTCTTATACTTACCTCCTAAACGGTATTCTCTCTATAATGTATCATTACTGATTTCGGGAGTTAAACTCATGATCAATTCAGGGATTGTTCGACGCTGGGGTGTATTCTTGAGTATTTTATTTCACGTTGCTCCAGTCTACTCAGCTGTGAATGAGTAGTAGCTTGATTTTGATGCAGTTCTTTCTTTCTCTTTCCAGCTCTATCTCTCTGTGTCTCTCTTTGTCTCTCTCCCTCCCCCTCCAACAGACACATTCCGGTTGTGCTACTGGTGCAACGTTCATGGTGCGAGGCTGTCACTGTGCGCGGCTATGTGCTACCAAG
>NC_142942.1:52526762-52531762 GCF_046866305.1 Octopus bimaculoides
TAATAATAATAATAATAATAATAATAATGATGATACTAATGATGATGATAACATTCAGACAAATACATAATAAAGACACCAGAACTAACAGGTATATATGACATACAGAAAATAGCACTACTAGGCACATACCCAAGGCACACAGAGCTGCGCTCGGCAGTGCAGAGAAAGCAAAGTCGACCTCTGCGGGATTTGAACTACTGAACTTCCCTTCATCGATGCATTGAGTGCTATGATAATCGATTATTTTACTGCCTTTAATGTCTTTACTGTGTCATTCCGTCTGGTGAATAATTGGTAGCGTGCGTCACCTTGCTATGTCTTGATCTTTTATGCACCCCCTTCAATCACATATTCTCTCTCTCTCTCTCTCTCTCTCTCTCTCTCTCTCTCTCTCTCTCTCTCTCTCTCTCTCTCTGTATATATATATATATATATATATATATATATGTGTGTGTGTGTGTGTGTATGTATGTATTTATTGTATGTATGAGTGTGTGTTTTGACATATACGTGTGTATATGGATTCATGGCTGTGTATTTACTATTTGGTTCTTGTAGATTTCGCTTCTGTTCACAATTCTATTTCTACGCCTTCAACCCCCACCCGTCCTATCCTTCCCTACCTTTCATCATAGACTGTTTCACTTTTCTTTCTCATTTCTGACCACTCCTGACTTTTCAGTTCTTCACATCTTATCAATTTTTCAAAATTAATTTTCTCCTACTAGCTTTTATTAATCCATTGTTTCGACCGCTCCTGTCAGCTTATTCCGTCTCGTTTCTTCCTCTCTCCGTGTTCGTTTATGCGGCTTTGTTATTTTATATATGTCCCTTTATTCGCACCTCCTTACTCGCTTTTATATGCCACCTTGCTCTCACTGTGTCAGTCGACCTATATCTTGGAACTTCTTGGACAACCACTCACTCATATTTTATATTCTTCCAAGCATCGTGCGTCTCTTACACTGCTCGTACCACCTCCTACACCTCTCTTACAAGCGCACATTGAATATTCTCAGATTTCTCTCTACATCTACCCTCGATGTCATTTCTCACACAGTTCTTGGAATCGTGAGCAACGAAAAGGGATGGATTACTTATGATAATAATATCTCATTCATCCTTTGCTCTGGAGGCAAGTGGATTCATTAGATTTGTTCAGTCTCCTTACATCCTTACGTGTAATAAGGCCATGTTTAAACTTCCTTGTCTTCTTTTCAAACCCCCTAAAAGTGCCAAGAAACTACCAGCTTCTTCCATTAAATCTGTGGCCTTGAGCCTACCACCGATATTTCTACCTCCGCCTTAACGAAGGTGGAGGTATTGTTTGCAGTCATGTTTGTTCGTTTGTTTGTCCGTGGACATGATATCTCAAGACCCGCTGGATGGATTCGGATGAAACATTCAGGGATGTTTAGTCTCGTGACTGGCACGAATTGATTAGATTCTGGGATCAATCCGGTACCGGGCAAGGATTCTGGATTATTTTACCTGTTGTTTGCTTTTTTTACTTCAATTTTGAGAGCGGTCGGGTTCATTTTTAGTATTCTCATTATCATTTTTAATATTTCAGTTGCATACTGTTTCTATATTTACAACGCCACACAGTATCTCAATATTCTTTCGCCATAACACTCTCCCTCATTCCCTTATACCCTCTCTCAGCCTCTTTCTCTCTCTATCCTCCCCCTCTCTCTCTTTTACCATCATAGTCCTTCAATCATTGAGTCACATTTTTACTTCAGTATTCTTTGTTTAGTTACACCCAGACACATGCAGAGAAACATAAACAGTCACGTTATTTGTGGCTACAAGTGTGAATATATGTGTGTACACGAGTACGCTGGGCACATGCAGACCGACATACGCACAGTCACTTATACATATACATATACATATATATGTACATAGTCATCGATAAATCATCACAGTTTTCTTTTCGTCAGAATGCCTTATCATTCATGCACACATTTGCTAGCTTAACCTCCATTTCCACCCCTGCACTACATGAAAATATAGCGCCTCTATGCACACTCACTTACGAGTGTAACATGTGTGTGTGTGTGTGTGTGTATGTGTATGTATGTATGTGTGTGTGCGTGTGCGCGGGCACGTTTATTCTTCCAGCTAGCATGTCCATTAACCGTCTGATAAGGTTGATAGTGAAAGGTCAAGCAATTACGTCTATCGTTGTAATGTGTGGTATACACGGATATTTACACATTCACACGCACACACAAACAAACACACACAAACACACACACACACACACACACACACACACACACACACACACAGGGACATATATCTATCTATCTATCTATCTTTCTATCTATCTATCTATCTATCTATATATATATATATATATGAGTGCGTCGATGTGTAATGGCGTGTTTGTACGAATTTTGCGTGCCGTGTGCGAGTGTTTTGTGTGTCAGATATCCAAATGCATGCGTTGAAAGAAAGAAATATTTCTCCTGTTACATTCAAGAAATTTATACATTTATTTTTAGGGATACATACATACGTATATATATATATATATATATATATATATATATATATATATATATATATATATATATATATATATATATAAGTATGTATATACATATATATATATATATATATATATATATATATATATATATATATATATATATATATATATATATACATATGTACATATATATGTACATATATATACATATATATGTATATTTGTATGTATGTATGTATACAGAGAGAGAGAGAGATGAAGAGATAGTGACACTCATCGTTTGCTAACATTAGATTTCTATTGGCTTTATCATTTTACACGTGCACTCAGGAGCACAAAAGCATCCACAATGGAATGAAAGATTTATACACAAGCATATACATAGAGATGTGTGTATGTGTGTGTGTATATATATATATATATATATATATATATATATATATATATTCACAAATACATAAAGAAAGAGACAGAGACACACATATATACAAACATATGTACACACAGAAACACATGTATATATATATATATATATATATATATATATGTGTGTGTGTGTGTGTGTGTGTGTGTGTGTGTGTATGTGTGTGTGTGTGTATGAAGACGTGTACGCATACATAAACAGCACACCACGAACAGACGCTTCCATATGCTCTCGTCCATCATCCAAAGTTAAAACAGACATGTTTTATCGCATATATTTATCCAACTCAAATCTCATTAGTTAATGCTTTTTTTTCTTGTGTTGCCATTTCATTCCGAATTCCTTTACATCATAAAACAACAACGTCCAATTCTATTCGTACAACGAAACATGAAGATTATGGAAGCAAGACAATACAAAGTTTCCAGGCAGATTTCTAATCAACCATGTATCACTTTAATGTACACAATGCTGTATATTTGATTCATGGCCGAAATGTGTTCGTATAAAAGCTGCTCCTATATTATTCTATTAAGCATCGGAGTACATTTTGCGAGTTCTTAATTCTTAAATTGCTGTTTCTATTCTTTTCGGTGTTTTTTCTTTGTTATTTGTTATTGATTTCTGTAGTCGTCTCGTACAAGCATTCATATAGACGCATATGTACGTACACAGACACACACACACACACACACACACATACATACACGCATACACACACGTACACACACAAACACTCACCTCACTGTTGCCCTCACCAGCACTACAAACTCTTATACTTAAGCGCACTCGCGCACACACGACACAAATCACTACCACCACCACCACCACCACCACCACCACCACCATACTTGCTTGTGCACGCGCACGCGCATAAAAACACACGTACATCTAAAGAAACACATCCAACCAATGAAAATGTATCTTTACGAGGTCCAGGGTTTGCTAGAAATAGCAACTTAAACCACCGCACAACAGGTTATGTGTACAAGAATTGCTTGCATACCGTAATCCAAGATACATTTCATGTGTTTCAGGTGGGTTTCAGATGGATTGCTATCGAAAGGGTTAATGTCGAGCCCTTTCTTTACATATATCCTTGCCATTGAAGTTCATGCTTCTTCGTGTTAGTTTGGTGTCTCTTGGATTTTGTTATTGTCACATAGACATCGTTGTTTTTGATACATAGATATGTAATTACACGTCCAGGATCATATGAAGTCTTGCTTGATTAAATCTCTCAAATAAACTTATTTATGTCTGTCTAACTCACAAAGCCGTGAATCAGAGTGCCGAGAACGATATCCTGGATAGTTAAAACTACGTTTTTGTGCTTCAGGTTATGGTTGTGAAAAGCACAGCATGGAAGGTTTCCAAAGCTTGTGTGGACTGTTCGTAGTCGTCTGGTGATGTTACCTTTTAAGAGAAGATAAGCCTAATAATACGTACTATAAAGATAGGTGACGGGTGAAAGTGTTTTGTAACTACTTCCACCAGATATATTATTCTAAATAGGTTTTCTTTCTACTACGAGTGGAAATTGAGCAAGAACATTTTCGTTTTTATTATGCTGGCAATGAGTTCAATCATCTCATAAATGCGAACAAATACATCAGAAAGGGTTTATAAGTTAGATTTAATTAAGATACAACATCATTCTCGTCACTATATTGCCACTTACAATTCATGGCCATAGATTTATTGTTTTATGTTTTTCGATTGACGTTTGTTGTACAGTTCTTCATCATACATGGAATGTCTAGAACGGTGAATCGCGAAGCAGATAAAGCTATGAATAATAGTGTGTAAAATAATGAGTTAATAAAAACCCTTTGGATTGAAAATATCGAAGGCTGCCCGTGGATCACCATAATACCTTTATTGTATTGCGTACGTATTAATTATCATCTACTAGTATTTTATTTTTTGTTTGTTTTGTGGTCTTAACCTCAAGTTAATCCTAATTTTGCAGACATATGATGAAACGCGTTCCAACCACGATCATCTCTTTGATTTTAGAAATTAGAATTTATGTTTATAGGCCTACATAATTAAAATAGCTGGTATTTTTAA
>NC_142942.1:52534262-52546762 GCF_046866305.1 Octopus bimaculoides
ATAAACACATGCATGTATGTATGTATGTAAAGACATAGATAGATAGATAGATAGATAGATAGATAGATAGACAGACAGATAGATAGATAGATAGATAGATAGATAGATAGATAGATAGATAGATAGATAGACAGATAGATAGATAGATAGATAGATAGATAGATAGATAGACAGATAGATAGATAGATAGATGTAGGTCACTTCTACGCATTACAGATAATTGTGGTTGAACGAAACATAATGCATTGTGAAGTCACTATACAGATCAATAGATATTCAATATGACTTAAAATAGTCTTAAATGCCCATTCATTTACTTTCACACACACACACACACACACACACACACACACACACACACACACACACACACACACACACACACACAGATGCGTATGTATATATGTTGTATGAATCGCGCTTGATTATGAGTGTGGTTGTGTATATATTTTCCCTCGCAATATTTAGTAAATCTGTTTTTGTTTAATGTTTAGCCCTCAAGCAAGCATTGACCAAAAATGTTGCAGCTCTCATTTTCTGTTTCAAATCTCATGTGTATGCAGGGTTAACCACTGTAGCCTTCATTTTCCCCTTTTTTAATATGCTAGGATTTTTAACATTTTGATGCATATATTCGTTTTAGTCATTGGATTACGTCCATACTAGAGCACCGTGTTCAAGTGTTGTTCTAGTCGATCTTATATACATACTGTGAAAATAATAAGGGTGGAAAATGTAGAGAAATTTCCTTACCGGCTGCTAGCATGCGCAATAAAGTCAATAGGCAACATATTTTCGTATATAATAGTGTATAAACAATTTACGTATTTATACACGAAGGGGGTGATCTTCGACAGGACACCTCACATGCTAGAAAGGGCAATCAAAGGCACTGACTGCCGTTTCTAGCATGTGAGGTGTCCTGTCGAAGGTCACCTCTTTCGTGTATAAACACTCAAATTGTTTGTACATTATTATACGTATGTGTGTGTGTCTATGCATGCACGTAGCTATCTATCTATCTATCTATCTATCTATCTATCTATCTATCTATCTATCTATCTATCTATCTATCTGTCTATCTATCTATCTATCTATCTATATGTATATATATATATATATATATATATATATATATATATATATATGTATATATGTATATATATATATATATATATATATATATATATATATATACATATATATATATATATATATATATATACATATATATATATATATATACATATATATATATATATATATATATATATATATATATATATATATATACGCATATATATATATATATATATATATATATATATGTGTGTGTGTGTGTGTGTGTGTGTGTATGTGTGTGTGTGTGTGTGTGTGTGTGTGTGTGTGTGCGTGTACAACTGTATGTGTGTTTCCAGAGTCGTTTTGAACCTCAATACGAAATGCACTTTCCGAACTGAAAAGTTGCAAAGAATTAAAGGATTAACATGAAAGTAAGGAATAATCACCACTTTCGGTTTTACGTACTCTCCTTACTCTCCCTCTCCTTACTCTCCCTCTCCTTACTCTCCCTCTCCTTACTCTCCCTCTCCTTACTCTCCCTCTCCTTACTCTCCCTCTCCTTACTCTCCCTCTCCTTACTCTCCCTCTCCTTACTCTCCCTCTCCTTCCCCCTCTCTCTTTCTCTTTCTCTCTCTCACTTTCTCTTACATTTGTGTCTGTGTATGTGTGTCTGCATATGTATTTGTTAATGCATGTGTGACGTATTTGTCACCAGTGTTTCGATGTAATATACATTAATCAGTCTACCACCATTATATCGCAAGGATTTAATCGCAAAATCTAGTACGAAACGAAAAAGATCTTAAGTGTATATATATAAGTGTATATATATAAGTGTATATATATAAGTGTATATATATATGTGTGTGTGTATGCAAGTGTGAGTGTGCATTTTTATGTGTTGTGTGTGCGTGTGTATTAAGCGACCACTTTTCGTTTCTTTTTAGAAAAAAAGCTTAAGCAAGGCTTAAAACCATTCAGTCACAGATGTAGTCAGTGAAAAATTCAACTGATGCAGATCTATACCTAACAAACTGATTGATAAACACCTGTGCACAAAAAAATCGATATTAAAACATTAATATATCTATATTTATATCTACAAGCATACATGCGTACATACATACATACGTACATACATGCATACATACATACATATGTATGTATGTAGGTATATACATCATTTTGTCTATTGTTGTATAGGGTACAATACTTGTCTCTCATGTTAGAAACACTTCGCCTAAAGCTGTCTTCTTTTAAACTTCGATAGGATATGATTCGCCGAATCGATGATAATCTAAATCAAGAGGTGTCACCTTGCATTGCCATATGTGACGACGAGTCACCGTCCACGTAGTCCGTTGAACTTCTTCTTGTTCTTCTTGTTCTTCTTGTTCTTGTTCTTGTTCTTGTTGTTCTTGTTGTTGTTGTTGTTGTTCTACTACTACTACTACTACTACTACTACTACTGTTGATGATGATGCTGTTGCTACTACTACTACCACTTCTTCTTCCTCTTCGTCTTCTCCTCTTCCTTTTTCCCTTCTTCCTCTCAAACACCTGCTTCATTTTACGTTCTATTGGAGACACAGGCAACATTTTTTCTTCGAGAAACGGGCCGCATGAAGTAAATTTTCGTTCAACGTTCCATTCAGTATTTCCTTCGAACCGGAGTTTGCAACCCCAACGACTGCTCCACAGTTTTAAAGAAAGGAAAAGACACAGTAAACAATGCAGTGGTAGATACACTCATAAAGACTGGATTGACACGGTTGGAATGCCGTTGATAAAACGTGTGTTGAATCAAAACCAGTAGTTCCCAACCATTTTTTACCTACGGACCTCTTGGATCCTCATTTTACTCCACAAGACCTCAGCAACAATTCGATGTTTAAAAAAACATATTTTCTATAAATAAATATTATAAGAAATTGTTTCGTTTTGGGATTTGGTTTGCAAGGTTCTTTATGTTAGTTCGTGTGTTGAAGCATATTCTGTTGTGTCTGGGGAGAGTCATTCTCTTTTAGTGCCTTATAATTTAACACACTCACCGGTAAAATTTCCACTCGTTTCCATCTTTATTTTTCTAAAATTTTCGTTGCGGCTTACAACCTTTTCAATAGTTTGAAAAGGTTGCAAAATGCAACGAAGTGTGTTACATTACAAGGCGCCAAAAGAGAATGACTCTCCCCAGACACAACAGAATAAGAAATTGTGTTAAAAATAATTAACCAATTTATTGTACATAAATTTTAACGACTAAATTTTACATGGATCACCCATCAAGATTCAAGTGGACCCTGCTCAAAGACCACTGACCAAGACTAATCTACACCTAAGCAACACCAACCGATGCAGCAGGAAGAACAACAAGATGAACAACCGCACTGCAAGAGACATTCTGTCCAATTTTGCCAAAACTCCAACAATTCCTAACATAAAAATGAAACAACATTAATTCCAGTTTTGTGTTGTATAAACACAAATTCATTTCTGCTATAATTTAATCTCGTGGTTTATCTCAGATCGAAGAAACTTACAACCAAAGACCTCCAAGCTGTGACCATCCTGGGTTTTTCTTTTCCAAGCATAGACACAAATGTGGCTGTGTCGTACGGAGTTTCCTTCCCAACCACACGGTTCTGGGTTCAGTCCCACTGTGTGGCACCTTGGGTCATTGACTTCCGCTATAGATTTTTTGATAACTAGAAATGAAAAAAAAACTGTTGTATGTAAATAAACGGTAAGCATTTTCTCCGACGTAGACTGACGATTCTGCCTTAAATACTAACTTAATAATAGTTTCAAATTAATCATTGGTATGCCGGACAAGGTACTAAACGACATTTCGTCCGGCATACTAACGATTCTGCCAGCTTACCCCCTTAAATACTGGCTTAATGAGAATAAATAATTTTACTAAATAATTCATTATCAAAATTTCACAGAAATTAAGGCAATGTATTCTAACAAACATATGTTCCGAGTGATATTTCGCTCCCAATTTTAACCAGATTCTAACATAGAGAGGCCCCCATTGGCTACTATTTTTAGCAGATTCAGCGATCATTTAAAAATTCTATCATCCGCTCCTCAACAGATTCCTATTGATATTAACCTCTTTTACGACAACAAGGTTTTGCTGGAAACCTAGGCAGACATTCTTTAGTAATTACTCTACTTTTTAATTAAACACACTGAAGTAAATTCTGCCTTGCGGTCCAGATGGATATCATATCACCGTATCTTCTTCTCCAGCGTTTCTGCTACCATCATTCGCTAACTGTTACTCGTTTACTATGTCTCTGTGTGTCTCTGTCTCTACCTCAGTCTCTATCTCTCTCTCTCTCTCTGTCTCTCTCTCTCTCTCTCTCTCTCTCTCTCGCTCTCTTTCTCTCTCTCTCTCTCTCTCTCTCTCTCTCTCGCTCGCTCTCATTCGCTTTCACCCTTTCTGCACACACACATACACCACGTGATATATTTGTATGTATATTCAAGATAAATACATGTATACGCACTCACACACAGACATACACACACACACATATATATATTTATATACTATATTATTTATTATTCATATGTATATATATATATATATATATATATATATATATATATATATATATGTGTGTGTGTGTGTGTGTGTGTGTGTGTGTGTGTGTGTGTAATTTTTTTTCTCCGTGTTTTTCTCCTTGTCTCCGTATTCTTTCTGTTGAAGAGCGTAGCTCGAAACGTCAAAGACTTTCCGTATTCCCGAGCGTCATACTAATACATCCTTTTGTTATTTACACCACCTGTCCTCGTCTGTTGTTTTTTCGTATATTCTCCCATATATATGCGTGTGTAGACATTGCAAATAAGCATTAAGCATTTTCTAGATTATTCTAACATAACGGACCAGGTTGTAATTCTCGGAAAGTGCACTTTCGTTTGATTTAATTATTAATATAGTTTAATTTCAATCTTCCATTATTCAACAGCTTCTTTCAGTAGTCTCGCAGTCCTCTGTACTTTTAGAAGATATAGCAATCTTAAAATAATAATGTTAGAATTACAGGAAAGTGCTAAACCGACACCAGTAGAATTATTTAAACATTTAATCTATCTGTCTGTCTGTCTGCCTATCAGTCTGTCTATCTATCTATCTATTTATCTATCTATCTATCTATCTATCTATCTATCTATCTATCTATCTATATATATATCTGTCTGTCTGTATGTCTATTTGTCTGTTTGTTTGCCTGTCGGTTTATCTGTCTATCTAACTATTTCGATGTATACATGTCAATTTATCTCTCAATATGCATACACGCATACACATATATACACATACATACAATCATACATTCGTACATACATGCATGCATAAATAAATACATACATACATACATACATACATACATACATACATACATACATAAGTATGTACATACATACATACATACATGCAACACGCAAGCACATACATGTTCTAAGACTGAATGGCATTGAAAATGTCTACCCTACTCGTATGTGCATTAATATTTATTCCCACCCCGTACCGTCCTTTCTTACCCCCATCCTCCCCCATCTCTCCTTCTCCCCCTCCCCCCACTCTCAATCTATATTCAATGTTGTTGTTTAATTGACTGCTCTACAGGCTGTTTGTTTACGGATTTGTATGTAATCGTTTCCAATACCAATAATATAAAGCGCTGCCACCGATGTGGAGAGGAAAGTGGCAGATGGTGGAGAGACTTGACGAAGGCGATGATGGTGATGGCGGAAGAGGAGGAGAAGGAGGAGGAGAGGAAGGGAACCACGAGATGATGACGACGATGGCGAAAGAGAAGAATAGAAGAAGTGGCAAAGCCATTCAGTGATGCAACAAGTTCAACATCTGGCATCTGTCCGTTTCTATGTGTGGTGATATGGGATATTATGAAGGTACATATATATATATATATATATATATATATATATATATATATGTAAATTTCGAACGCAATATAGCCGTGACATCATCAGAAAGATTAGTTATCTTTACGTTTGTAAGAGGGGAAATACACCCAGTCTTTCTGCTGGTTTGGTTTCATAACCATACTGCGCCCGATAATTACTTTCTTGTTTGTAAAATACCAAGCACATTGCACCCTTCCTAAGTCTGTTTCTAAAATGTTGTCATATCTCTCTCTCTCTCTCTCTCTCTCTCTCTCTCTCTCTCTCTATATATATATATATATATATATATATATATATATATATATATATATATATATATATATATAGATATATATATATATCCAACAGAGTGGCGGTAATCGAAAGCTAAAATGATGCGCGAAACGCGTTTTTATTAGCGATGTATAACAAGATCCGATTGTCTGGTTAATGTGGTGATGTAGTTTGTATGTGTGACGGTGGTGGACGAGAGACATTGGATAGTGGGGTCCAGGAATAAACTGCTTTAATAATAGATATGACAGTTGCGACTCAAACTTGTTTCACCGGAGATCTTCTCAATCAAGGCTAGCTTGTGGCAACAACAGCAAAAACAACAACAAAACTACCAGCGAGAACAATAACATAAACATGGCTTGTTATAGCCAGGTTGTACTTTGTAGGAGTAGAAGTAAGTGGATATTGATTTGCGACACATTGATCTTCGATTAAACATTTAAACGGAAGCGGAAGTAAATAACACGGAAATGGCAGAATTTAAATAGGTCACATGTAAAACCAGGTCAAGGAGAAGATAGGAAAGTTAATAAAGCCACTGATATAATTGGATCGTCAATTCCGAAAGCTTTTGTTAATAAACGATGTAGTCGAGTGCTTAAGTCTTACACTTCAGACTCGGTCTCGTTAAGTTCGTTCTCTTTGATTTACGTCTGTTCAGTTTTAATGTACGTTTTACATGATTACAGAATTTAAATAGCACACACACACACACACACACACACACACACACACACATTTGTATATATTTTAAAGGGCCAGCCTTGTCGCACTCTTTGTCACGCTGAAGCAGTTATTGAAGCTGAAGGTGGCTTTATTGAATAACATTATAGAAAAGGTTTATTTTTATCCTCATAGCATTTTCTGATAAATAAAGTTATGATCCGTTCTTATATATCTGTTTTTATATAAACATAAATCTGTTCTCAAATATCTTAGGCACCCTCTATATATGAGCATACGCACAAGTGGTTGCTGAAAAGTTTCTGATTTTGGGTAAACGAAATACATAAGGATCAGTTAATTATGATTTTATTCAATACATTCACACATTTATAGTAGCGCTCTTTCAGTTTTTCTAGCCCCTGTAAAAGAACTCGGAAGTTTTCAGCTACTCTACTTATACATGCATACATATATATGTTTATATATATATATATATATATATATATATATATATATATATATATATATATATATATATATATATGCATGCATGCATGTATTGAAAGCTAACGTCTCAAAGTCGCCTTGCAAATAATCAATTCTAATTTTCTTTCACTGATTCTCGCTCGCTCTCTCTCTGCACTTTACATTTTCTCTTTTGTATTCCAAGAGGTCATCCAGCTATGCAACCGGTCACCTTTGTTATAAACTGATCCTGACGTTGCATCGTTTGGAGCCGCTTATTACAAACATTGGATTCAATCATGAATGTGCATTATTAAAACACTGATGGCCAAACATGCTCTATTCGTTGCATTCATTGGATTCATAGCCACGCATTGTATATATATATATATATATATATATATATATGTATATTTGTATGTATGTATATGTATATACACGTATGTATATCTTTATATACGCAATAGTGCATTTGTCGGAATGAATACGTGCGTACGTGTGCTTCTACATACAGGTTTTTGCATATATATCACTACCTCTATGTATGTATGTATGTATGTATGTATGCGTGTATATAGGTATGCATGTATGTGTGTATGTGTGCGTATGTGTGTATGTTTGTGTGTATGTGTGTATTTATATATATATATATATATATATATATATATATATATATACCACGTAGAAGTGGTTACTGCAACTACTGTTTAGTACTGTTACTATGTGAATCTCTCTCAGAGATTTTAAAACCAGGTACTATGTATATATATATATATATATATATATATATATATATATATAATTTAACTGTGGCCATGTATTTTGCCATTTTGTTATCATTTTCTAGGCAGTGACTATGAAGTTTCACTGATTACGTAGTTTATTCTAACGTCGGCAATAATCTTCTACCATAGCTCCGGCTCGAACATTGCTTAATGAGTATATATCTTGGAAACGGAAACACACATATCAATGTAATACACAACCGAAAGAGCTACTAAGATATTCATGCTTTTATGATACTTCAACTAGGCATATATATATATATATGTATATATATATATATATATATATATATATATATATATATATATATATATATATATATATATATATATATATATATATATATATATATATATATATATATATATATATATATATATATATGTATGTATGTATATATATTTGTGTGTCTGTGTTTGTCCTACCACCATCGCTTGACAACCGATGTCTGTGTGTTTACTTTCCCTAAACTAGCGGTTCGACAAAATACTTCGATAGAATAAGTACTAGGCTTACAAAGAGTACGTTTTTTCGACTAAAGGCGGTGCTCCAGCATGACCGCAGTCAAATAGAGAGAATGAGAGAGTGAGAGAAAGAGAGGAAGGGAGAGAGAGAGAGAGAGGGAGAAAGATTGAGGGATTTAGTGAGAAAATAGGCAAAGATATTTCTTTTCTTTTTTCTTCCTAATTTGAATCTTTCCTTTGCTCCTTGTAGATGACAGAACATCTCAGATCCGCTTTCCTTTCGTGTGTCTAAATCATTTTATCAAGGTGTTACTTCAGCGATTTACACAAACATTATAAATTCATGAGAAACAGTAAATAGCAAATGCTTGTTGAAAGCTAATGATGTTTCTAGGTCAGTTTAGTGAGTCAGTAGGAAATTTCTACTTTGTAACAGCTAAAGACGTTGCCATGGAATCTTCAGACTTGTTTCTCTCTTCTTGTTGCTTGTTTGTTGAGAGGTGAAGAGTCTGAAATTTATGAGGATTGAGGATCGCTTCTGCGAAGTTTCGTCTGTTCATATCTTCGTTAATGTTTGTAGAAGGATGAGAGAGTGTTGTGAATAAGAAACAGCTATGTAATTTTACTTCATGTTAGCTATAATTGATTGATAATGTGTATAAATTTACAGCAAGATCTCAGCGAAACATCATGCTGGTTTTTGTCATTGTACACGCCATGTTTAAAAGATTACCAACTGGTAAAATGAGATGTCATGTGACTTTATTTTCCTTGTTGTTGGTGTTATTGTTGTAGTTGTTGTTGATGTTGACCTGTAGGTCATCTCTAAAAGGACATACGTATGATGTAAACATGGTTCAAGCAAGGCCGGTCCGATATTTTCTTTTCATCCTTTTGCAATCGTTTGTCTTTTACTTGTTTCACTCAGTGGACTGTGGCCATGCTGGAGCATCACCTTGAAGGGTCTTAGTTGTATAGATCAATCCTTGTACTTATATTTTTCTAAGCCTGGTATTTAATCTTTGAAACCGCTAGATTACGGTTTTCAAGTGGTGTTGGGAACAAACGCAAAGACACACGCGCGCACACCAACACACACACACACACACACATACACACACACACACACACACACACACACACACACACACACACACACACACACACACACACACACACACACACAGCGGGCTTCTTTCAGTTTCTGTCTACCAGATTCATTAACAAGGCACTCCGGAGTTATAGTAGAAGACATTTGAACCCGAAACTACTTTAACTTCCAATTATAATTTGAAAACGGAGACATTGATTCACTTCCTCGCTTCATTGCCCTACCGTTATCAAACAATATACTCTTTACCTTTTAACTTTTCCTTCTTTTAATCAGTGGACTGTGGCCATGCTGGAACACCGCATTGACGAGCTTAGTCGAACGAATCGATTCCATAGTATCAGCTGGTAATTTCTAAGTGTTCCATATATCATACACATCATTGCATTAATATGATCCAACAGTAGTTGTTCAGCTGCACATCACAGGTGAGTCGGTTATTTATATGTTATCTAAAAACAGTTTGATTCAGTTTCATGTGACTTAAAGTTTCCTAGGCTCGTGGAATGAAGCTATCTCGTCAGACATCCAAAGGAAAAGTCACATTTATAGATCTCTAACGATATAAGTTCGTCTTACGACCTTACGAAACTTTAAGTCAAATGGAGTTGATTCAAACTGTTATTAAATAAAATATTCAACTCCTATCAAATGCGTTGAATCACTTTTTACGTTTGTTCATTCATACGCATATAATATATATGTGTGTGTGTGTGTGTGTGTGTGTGTGTGTGTGTGTGTGCGTGTGTGTGCACACATATATATGTATGTGCATATGTATGCATGTACCTCACTTTGTCTCTTTTCTTTCTTTTTCTCTCTTTCTCGTTCCTCCCTTATTCTTAAATCCCTCTGCCCCTACCGCTCTCTTCTTCTTCCACGTGACCGGTGTTCCGCCAAGCCTGACCTTTCTTTCTTGGTTCAACTACCATCGTGCAGCATCTCTTATATTCCTTCCCTTGACTTCCAACTCACACATACACACACACACACACATACATACATACATACATACATCAAACAAGCGAGACCGATACAGAAGGAAACATGGAAGACAGAGAAGAAGAGCTACAGCAACAGGAACAACACGAAGAATATAGAGAACATGAAGAAGAAAACAAAACGCAAAAAAAAACATAAACGAAAGGAAACGACATTTAAAGAAGAAAACAAGAAAGAGTGAAAGAAAACAAGTAAAAACAAAATTTCAGAAATACACTCCCCTCTCTCCCTCTCTCTCTCCCTTATAAAAAGGAGAGAAAAAAGGTGAATGGAATTAATGTTAAACTCTTATTTAACGTTATTTAAGCGAGGTGTCATCGTAATTAGATGTAATAGTGAGAATATGATGTTACGTATTAGATAGCAGCTACTTATCTTACAATGGTGTAGTGCTATTGAGAGAGAAAGTGGGAGAGGGGGGGGGGTGAATGAGTGAGAGAGGTGGAATCTGTGGAAAACAAAGTGAGGGGGAAAATGAGTGATAGAGGGTGAGAGAGAGTGAGAAAGTTTGAGACAAAGGGAGAGAAATAACAGAAGTGATAAAATGGTGAGAGAGAGAGGTTGAAGGAGTAGAAGGTGAGGGAGAGAAAGAGAGAGGGAGAGAGAGTGAGAGAGAGAGAGAGAGAGAAATTTTGGGAGACAAAAAGTGAGAGAAAAGGGAACGGTGAAAAGAGTGAGAGAGAGATAATGCAGATAGACAGAGAGTGGAGGAGGGAGTAGTAGGTGAGGGACAGAAGATAGTGAGTGAGAGAGAGAGAGAGAGAGAGAGAGAGAGAGAGTTACTGAAAGAGATAAGAAGAGAATGTGAGAGACAGGCAGGGAAACACGACAATAAGAAAATAGAGAGAGAGAGAGAGAGAGAGTAAGATGGTGTTCAGGCTGTGAATGGGAAAGGAGTATAGAGGAAGAGATATGGAGAGTAAGAGAAAGAGAGAGAGAAAACTGTAATAGGAGAGCGATAGAAACAACGAGGAAGAGAAAGGTGAAAATAGCACTGAGGGCCTATAGTGAGAGAGAGAGAAAAAGAAATACAGAGGGAGAAGGAGGGTTGAGTGAGAGGGATGGTGTGAGATATTGAGAGAGGCAGTGAGGGGGAGTTAGAGAGAAAAGTAGAGACTGGAAGGAAAGAAAACTATGGAGAAGAGTCGGAAGGAATTCATGAGTCAATTGCGCAGGTGTGGCTGTGTGATTAAGGAGCTTGGCTTCCGTGCTTTCAGACCATTTGGATTTGGGTTCAGTCCCACAGCGTGGCAACTTAAGTGTCTTCAACTAAAGGCTCCTCTTCATTCATCTTTCTCCCTTATCCCACTTTACCTCCCCTTCCTACTCCCAAGCTTTTCTTTACCTCACGTCCCTCCTTATCCTAATTTCGTTCTTCTCTACCTTTTCTTTCCCTTACTCCTTCTATTATTTTCTCTCCATACAATGTGTTCCTTCTCCCTCCCTTTAACAAAATATCTAGACACAACGTGCAAGTGCAACCAGTCTGCTCAGAAGAAACAAAAGGTGAAACATCTGGCCAAGATATAAGGAAACAATACATCTAATATAACTCCAATATCTGTAACACAGTTCTTTCCTAATATTCTGGTGGTCGACGTTTAGTAAGCAGCATTTTCTTTATTAGATTACGCCTCTCTTTGCAGATCTCTGTGTCTGTCCGCTTATCTCTCTGTTGCTCATCGCTTTCTCAGTAAGCATTCATACATATAAACGTGTGTGTA
>NC_142942.1:52549262-52581762 GCF_046866305.1 Octopus bimaculoides
TATATATATATATATATATATATATATATATATATATATATATATATATACATATACACATACACATCTATAATTGTATGTTTGTATGTACGTATGTGTGTCTGTGTACGAGTGCGGTGGTAGGTAGGTAGGTAGGTAGGTAGGTAGGTAGGTTGGTGTCTACCTACGTCGGCATCGTGCGACCTCGTGCCACGATAAGAAATTAAGACTGGAAACCAAAACAACGAGTAGTGACACACTAAGATACAGCTTTGAACAAAATGGTATTGCTTCACAGCACTGAATAGGTTTTTTCACTAAATTGCATTTGACACCAGTGTGCAAACGTCTGACAAAACTTTCTAGCGATGCAAAAAAAAAAAAGAAGAAAAAGAAAGAAAAGATTAAAGAAATCAATATTTCAATGACTTCTTGCCTGTTTGGTTGCCAAAATTATTTGGGATCTCAATTCGTTATGGTGTATGGGGATGACTATCAGACTCTTGCTCACTCACCTTACCCTTTCTTGGTGGCTTCTCTAAACATTTCGAGTGTTTAAATATATCGTTCATTGTCCACGGCACTGCCACGATCCAGAAAGTGAAGGCGAATGACGCCCTTGTTATTCTCCGAAATGGCTTGACTTTCTTAGGGATTTCTAGTTCTTGACCTTCTTAACCCTTGGAGAAGGGATGTAACATCATTCACTTGATTACATGTTGTTCCAATTCACTAAACTGTAAAAATGAGCTGCGATGTTACTGGTGCCAAGCTGTATTGGTCCTTGCCTTTCCTTGGATAACATCGTAGAGGGGAGAATGTTATGCATGGGCGACTGCTGGTCTTCAACAAACTACCTTGTCTGGGCTTCTACTTGGGTGGGGAACTTTCTATAAATGTAAATAATTAAACCAAGTTGTGGTTATATAGTTTCAGCAATAGGGAATCTCAGTCCTCACAGTCTCAAGGTATGTTATAATATATGTAACCTATGTAGTAGATATATAGTGTCAGGCTTTAAAGAACTAAGTCCTGACGTTTTTGAAGCTTAAACACTTCAAGGCGGCATCCTAACATGGCTGCAGTCACGTGACTGAAACAAGTAAGAGAAAAAAAAAGGTAAGTACAAAAGAAAGGGTGATGTAATTTCAATCCAATTTGTGTTTTTCAGAAACAGATTTGAAAATTCACTTGTTTCTTTCATTCAAATTATAGGTCTCTTTGACATACGTCCCTTCACTCACGTCTCAAGTCTGACCTCCAGTTAACCTCCTAGTCTCATTCTTCAATAGATCGAACAGAGTTTTAATTCATATCACATTTGTTATTATAGAACTTTATATTCCCAATATATTCAATCCGCTCAATTATTAGCATCGACATGCACTTCTCATATCAAATCAATTTGTCGAAGTATTCCGCATTACTACAATTTCATAATCTTTACTCCCACGGATATTACTTCTGTGTATTATTATCCAAAACCGCGATTCTGATCCACAACAAATTTCTTTCTGCTTACCTCCAGTTCATCGCACATATATAATTCTTCTTTCCATCTATATTAATATCACTTTTAACTTTATAGCGACATGGTATCCGCTACTTTATTAAATGCTCTCAAGGATAACTGCTGTTATCTTGAATTAAAATCCCCGGAGCACCAAATATCAGAAGCTGGTGAAATAACACGTTGCTAGAGAACTGAAGTAGGCTGCTGTGGTTTTCGTAGGGTGTTCACTCTATAAGGTTGTGGCTGGGCTTGCAGTTGCAGAAGCAGTAAAAGGATGGGCCTCAGACTTCATCATCGACTCTACACCGGTTTACCCTCATTATTTATAGCTACCAGGTGACTTTGGATAAAGAGTGTAGACCCGTGATTTGTTACTACTAGAATACAAGCTGCCGCGTGATAAACCCTGGCCGGATCAATTGAGCGACGGATACAAACCGGCTCGTGATAAACACCGGCCGAGCCAATTGAGCGACGGAAACAAACTGGCACATGATAAACCCAGCCGGGTCAATTGAGCGACAGGGCTAATGTTGAAAGATCTGAAAACTTCTGTGACCCCAGAAACATATGCAAAAGAATGCATGGGGTGTTTTTTTGGAACATATGACTCTTTAAAAGTTTTTGCACACAACATTTTATCATTTTTTTTTCGATTCTTCTTTAATTTCCTTCGCTATTGTTCTTTTTTTTATATTATAAAATATATTTTGTTTTCTCCTCACAAATCAAGCTCCGTTGAAAATGGATTTTTTCAAAACTCACCCTTTTTTCGTATCTGCTCCGATATTTTTTTTTTCTTTAAAGAGGAAGAACTAGAACCAGATTACTTCAGGCACCTCAATATTATGTTTACGTCAGATCCTACTGAGAGTGCGTGTGTCGGGAAGGGGGGGTGGGTGAGAATATGTGTGTAATTAAGCACTTGTATTCATTACTATGGGAAACTGGTAATATATATGTACACACACACATATGTATATATATATATATATATATATATACACACAGAGACATATATATATATACATATATATATATTGTATAACGAGACATCTATACTTACAAAAACACACACACACATACATACGTATATACATGCACACAAATACATACATACATACACACATAATACATACGTATATACACGCACACAAGTACATACATACATCCATATGTACATACATGCGTATGGACGTACATATGCGCCCTCAATCTCACACGCATAATTAAAAAGGAATGCAAGATTGGTGTAAACGAATGCGAAATATCTCCGCGTCGTGCAACCTTCACAGCAAGGTTCATCAAGAGGTACTAATGAGAGGAAATACCTGCAACGAAAGTTCGAATCACAGCTCTGTCGTCCACTCACCGGAAACATATTTTTACTGTATAACCCTAATCTCCCTCCTCCCTATCCATCCTCCTCCTTCCCCTTCTTGAATCTCCAAGATAGTGTGCCTGCAGCCAGACAAGGGTTTCACTAGATAAACAAACGCGCTTAAAGTGGCGCATATACGTAAGGAATTTCAGAGGAGGCGGGGTAGGATATGCGTTAGATATAAGTGGCGCGTTTTAGGGTATGGTAGCTGGGTGCTGAAGAAGACAGGTGTTTGGTTGTTGTTGTTGTTGTTGTTGTTGTTGTGGTGGTGGTGGTGGTGGTGGCGGAGGAGGAGGAGGAGGAGGAGGAGGCGGCGGCGGCGGCGGCGGTGATGGGGGTACTGCGTCGGCGGTGGTGGCGGTGGCGCCGGTGGCGGTGGCAGAGGCGGCGGTGGTAGTGGTGGCGATAGTACTGTGACAGTTGTTGCTGTTTTGCCTCTTGTCGGGCCTGGACGAACAGACTCACAATCCACCCGTGGACATCTCATCTATTTTTTTTTCTTTCAGCTTTTATCTGCCTTCCCTCCAGTCCACATTGTCCAGTGTAAGCTCCAATGAAGTGTTTGACTGCTGTTTCTTGTGATTTCAGCAAACACGTAGGGTCTCCCTCGTGTTTTCCTTGTCATTATTGTTGCTGCCACTACTGTTCATGATTGTTTAGCCACGAGGGAAAGACACGTGGCCAAGTGGTTTAGGTCTTCGGATCGCGATCGTAGGGCCATAAGTTCGATCCCCGACGGTGTTTTCTGTCCATCAGCAAGAGACTTTATTTTACGTTACTCCAGTCTACTCAGCTGTCAAAAGATGAATCTTCCTGAAAACTATGTTAAGAGTACACGCGTCTGTGGAGTACTCAGCCACTTGCACATTAATTTCACGAGCGGGCTGTTCTGAGTCCCTCATCATTGTAACCGATGGAGTGCCAGTTTAGCCACGGGACAACTCTGATCGAGTAGGCGAATATTCGAAGGACTTCCATCCGTGACAACCACATTATCCTTGAAACATATAGTATTCCAGTGTATTCCTATTATATTGGAAACGATACACTGTTGATACACTGGCAGAATCGTTGGAGCATCGGAAAATTACTGTGCGTTACCTCTTCCAACTATTTGCGTTCTAAGTTCAAATCCAACCGAGGTTAACTTCACCTTTAATCATTTTGGGATCGATAAAATAAAGCAACTGCCAAGTACTGTCGTTGGTTGTATTGAGTGCTCACTCGCATGAAATTTACTGGTTTCACGCCTTGATCAGAAACCATATAAGGTGGGATCTAAGAGAGATTTGGTTACTATTTCCAGCAGATCTGGCAACCACATATGTGCATCTTCAGTTACAGACATTCGGTTTAGTCTTTTGATTTTGGATTCCTTGCCTGTCTAGGTCTATGTTATTCGGTGTACCATTCTGCTTTTAAGATGGTAGCGAAGTGACTTGAGAGAGAGAGAGAGAGAGAGGGAGGGGGTGGCTTCTATTTCTAAGAGGCCGAGCAAACACATGTGTGTGTGTGTGTGTCTGTGTGCATGTGTGAGTGTGTGTATGTGTATGTGGGGGAAGTGTGTGCAGGCGCGGGCGCATATAAATAAAGGCCCCCGCATCGCCGCGACGGCAAGTGTGTGTGTTTTTTTTAACATCGCACGCTTAAACGATTTAGAGGTCAGACCACTGTGTGTGAACGGATGTGTGTAAGTATGTTAAATAGTTCAACATCTGTTGTGGATTATGTAAGGTGTGCTAAAAGAAGCGTGAACACGAAGATGATCTTGAACCGAAATAGTGCTACACTGGCGTCGTCTTTGTGTGCATGCCTGTATGAGCGTGTGTGTGTGTGTGTGCGTGTGTGTGAATGTCATAGTGCGTATGAATATATGCAGGCACATGTAATGTGTGCGTACCAATGGGTGCAGATACGAAGGAGAGTATATCAGTGACGTTATGCTAAGCTACATGTTCTCTCCTCAATACACACGCACACACACGCACTAATACAGAAAAGATACAGTTGCGGAAAAACACATACACACACACACACGCACACACACACACACATATATATATATATATATGCATATATATATATAAATATATATATACATATACACACGCACATCCACACACACACATTCACACACAGAGGCGCATAATTTCACATAGAAAACCACATTCTTACGCAATCAGCAACATAACCACGTGCACGCAATGAAGCACACACACGTGGGTGAACGAGACATAGATAGATAGAGAGAGAGAGAGAGAGAGAGAGAGAGAGAGAGAGAGAGAGAGAGAGAGAGAGGCAGAGAGAAAGAGGGAGAGAAAGAGGGAGAGAGAGAGAGACAGACAGACAGAAGAGAGAGAGAAGGAGAGAACGCATTTCTATGTGTGTGCGTGTGTGTGTGTGTGTGTTTTCCCCGTATGAATTTCTTTCTGTTTCACACAAGGCCAACATTTCGGACAGGACCAATGTAGTGTGAGAATGGTGTGTTAGTGAACCAAGAAAATATTCCTTTCTACTGTAGGCGCAAGGCCCGAAATTTTGGGGCAGGGCGCCAGACGATTAGATTGACCCCAGTACGCAACTGGCACTTAATTTATCGACCCCGAAAGGATGAAAGGCAAAGACGACCTCGGCGAATTTTGAACTCAGAACGAAAGAGCCCAGAAAATATCGACCAAATATTGACGAAAACATGTACAAAGTACATATGTATACATATATGCACACACATACACACACACACACACACACACACACACACACACACACACACACACACATATAGATAGATAGATAGATAGATAGATAGATAGATAGATAGATAGATAGATAGATAGATAGATAGATAGATAGATAGATAGACAGATATATACATAAATAAATATAAACATTACTGCAATGTTCTTCTCTTGAATCTATTTTTAGCTGTTTGTAGGACATGAAGTCAATTTACATGAAGGTAATTATCCAGGCTAATTGATCACATTCTAAATATAGAACATGGCGGCCGAGTTCATTTGTTTCTTTTTTTGCTCTTCTTATTTCTCTTTATTTTATTCAGGTTTCCTATTATTAATTCTTCTTCTTCTTCTCCTCCTCCCTCTTTTTCCTTCATCTACCCCCTCCAACCCCACCCTTCCAAGCATGTCTGGCTGCTACTTAAGCAATGTCTATTCTTATATATTTTATATATTAGTTTTGTAATATATATCTCTGTTGTCTCTTTGTTAGTTCTACCAAGTTGTTACAAGTGAGTACGTGAAATGATTCACGTTTTTGAAGCGAACACTAATAAACCTGGAACTCAGTGGTTTTCATTTCCGGTTGCATTAAGTTCTTTTCCACTTAACATACAGAGCACAAGCCTCTGTAACTGCGGTCGTTCGACTTGCTAGCTAGAGTGGTAGAAATACCTACACATTCTACCGTGATTCATAGCATAACATCTCATATAAAGGCAGGACACATTAAACAATGCCACAACAGATATATCACAGATGTAGCTTACAGAAATCTCGCCAGTGAGGTGGGAAGGATTTCAACATGTTCGGAGAAGCACCCACGCAGTTCCTGTAGACGCACTTACTGATTAACACCAGACAATTAATATATATGGCTGTGTGGTAAGAAGCTTGCTTCCCAATCACATGGTTCTGAGTTCAATCCCATTGAGTGACACCTTCGGAAAGTGCATGTCTGTCTGGTGTTAATAAGCGTGCTTACAGAAGCTGCGTGGGTGGAGCTACGAACATGTTGAAACCCTTTCCCCATCTCTCTAGTGAGATTTGTGTACACACACACACACACACACATACATTCAGTTATTGTTGCAGATTTAATTATTATCTAGCACTCATAATCATATGTTTTCGTAGGCCCATTGACCTAACTGAGAACCTTGTGGGTCGAAATCGTGGCTACCCTCGTTCTATGTTTGACACGGCGCTACTGGGTATAATTGATTATTGGTCTGTTTGATCGAAACTGACGTGAGAAGGTAAGATGTAATGTAACTCGTGTGACAACACCTCTATCACGGCAGCAGAAGGAGTCTCTACGCTGTCATTTGACTTACTTGAATCAGTCACCATATTTCCCTCACTATATACCCACCTAAGAAGTCAAACAAGGACGGAATATTACTTAATATGATACAGGATACAATGTGTCTTAGGAAATAAAAAGAAGATGGTAACTTGAATTAAGTATTCTTGATGAATATACAATATCGTTGTCGGAAAACAGCCAAATCTCCATACAGTATTCTCTACGTGTACATTACCGTTTTCCAAACGTTTTACTCTTGTGAGACTCTTTAAATACTGAGATAGATTCCAAAATAATGTGTGTATATATGTGCGAGTGTGTGTGATGTGTGCGTGTGTGTGTGTGTGCGTGTGTGTGTGTGCGTGTGTGTGTGTGTGTGTGTGTGTGTGTGCGTGCGTGTGTGTGTTGTTTGTGTGTGTATGTAACTGTATATATTTGTGAAGGATTGTAGAGATCACTTTGACGGAGACTTTCTAATAAAACTTACTCTGTTCTCCGAATAAATTTATACTATCAATAAATGTTCCGTCGTTATTCTTAAACCTGCTTGAAAACACCATTTTGACACACACCTGCACATAAATACACAAACTCGTGCGCTTGGGCGCGCACAAACACACAGATTTATCATGAGGCACCTGTGTTCAATCATGAAAATCTTTTGAACAGAGTTTGATCTCGACAGAGAGGTACTACGGTAAGTGAGATTGCCAAATATGGACGACCTATTCATCAGCAAAACCCAGTATTGGATGGAGCATTTTCGTCGAATATCTTACAGAGAACTCACTCGGCTGGACCTGTGCTTACAACCATACGAAGAGCAAAGAGAAAGTGATCGACATGGGAAGTGAGAAAGAAAGAAAAACACGTGAGTATACATATGATACGACATGCATGTATAAAGTTTGTTCTCATTTTAAATATAGCACTGAACGCAACCCAATCAGCATAAATAAACATGGAATGCAAAGGGAAGTAAATTTCTAGAAAGGAAATATGAACAGAAAGTCGTTTCAGCATTTTGTATTCAGTATGTGTTACCATATCTTTCATCACCGTGTCTCTGTGTTTATAAATATTTGTGTTACATGTATGAAGTAATACCGACATGCACTTTTCTAGCGCATGGGTATATTGCAATGTGTGCAGAGGTATGTATAAGAGCTGGTGAACTTGAAAGCTATCGAGAACGAAATTTATAAAAAAAATAACGGTTTGAAGTATCAAAGACGGGAAGATATATTGGAAAGACCTCACCAAGCTCTTCAATAGTTTGAACATAGAAAGTACCGTTAGTAGTAACTTAAAAATACTGTTTCATAAACGGAATATTTAAATTTAGCCAAAGACATAAACTGGAGAACGATTTGTCAGAATATTTAGATCATCATTTAGATTACTATGTTGTATTTATTGTGACTTCCTGAGTTCAAATCCCACGATAATTAGTTTTACTTCTTTATTTTTCCCGGTTTGATAAAATAGTATTCATCCTAGGCAGTGGATTAGCCGAGTTGTAAGAACGATGGATCAAATATTTAGCGGTATTTGTTTCATCTATTTTGTACTGAGATCAAATGAAGCTATGGCCTACTTGCCTAGTGGAGTTAAAACCATCGTCCAGTTTTAACACCACCACATCATACTTTGTGAGCTTTAGCGGGTTCCTCTCTCTTTCAAGAATTTAGCCTTGCTCCTCGATCTGAGCTCGCTTTCTCCTTAGTTCCAAGGTACTGTAAGTGATTAGGGTGTGTCACAGTCCTTATTGGTTTTCAGATATAAAATAACAAAGGATTTGGCATTATATAAAAATCCCAATTCGAATCAATTATTAACATATATTGATGAAAATATTCACACAAATCTGCCCCAATGAATTTCATCCAGGTCTTATAAGGGAACCGCATTAATAGTGTAGGGCACGCAACAATGTTTTAATATCGTATTGTTTCGAAGAGATCGTTAAATATCACCGACTTATACAATCGAGCACGAGGAAACGCAACAGAGAGTTTATATGTGACGCAGTAGACTTCTGTCTTTTCAAATCGCAATTTATCTACGTCATAGATCTAAGAACATTTTCGACTCAAATTCATTCAGAATAGGGCGGTCACCACTAAGAAACTTTTTAATATGATAACAGCATTAAAAAGGGTGAAGAATTGAATTATCGAACACAATATAATGCATGACTACACAAACTCAACTACAATATAATATCCTTTTCTACTCTAGGCACAAGGCCCAAAATTTTGGGGGAGGGGTGCAATCGATTAGATCGATCCCCAACACGCAACTGGTACTTAATCTATCGATTCCGAAAGGATTGAAGACAAAGTCGACCTCGGCGGAATTTGAACTGAGAACGTAAAAACAAACGTAGTACCGCTGAGCACTTCGCACGGCGTGCTAACGTTTCTGCCAACTCGTCGCCTTAATTTGAAATCAATATTAAAACATTAAAACACTCTAAAAGCACAGTTTAACCTCTTCTAGTCCTCGCGAATGAAAATACCTTGCTAGTTATCCTAAAATATCAAGAAACTGCAAAATATCGGAGATGCATGATATTTTTAAATTTGAAAAAAAATTGTTTTTGAACGTCTTACAAATTAGAATAAAGTTAGAATGACCTCTTAGTAGTTGCTTTTTTTACCTTCTCATGTACGAAATAAGTATAATTTCCTCTTTACGATTGCTTCTTCCTCTTTATAATGGCTTATTTACACAAAACCCACATTTAAATTTTCTTTTTTTGAAGCTTTACATATTAAGTATCGGGAAACCACTTAAACATGCTCAATAAATGAAGACACGTCACCGAATTTTCTAAGAGCTGGTGACAAAGAACACGTAAAACTCCGAAAGATAGCAATTGATATTTCTTGATAATAAAATTTCAGGGATATATAAAGATGACAATATAAGCCTTATATTATATAGTATCAGCGAAAGTTGTAATCTGAATACAATATGCGCGTCAATGTATGTTAATAGAGACACAATTTTGTTAGAGCTTTTTTTGTTAAATTAAAGATACATCGAATAACTAGCTGGAGGAGGCGTCCTCCTAGGGTTAAAAATAGCACTAATGTCGGTTACTGCGGAACAGCCATGTTTAAGTGTTACTTCTCAATATAGTTGCTGCTTTCATCTCCCTTACAGATTTTCTAACAAGCTAATTTGCTTGTTGCAAGCTCAGCGACTGTGTCACTTGTTTTCTATATGTTGCCAGACGGAGTGAACTACTACTGCCTGCAACGATTCCGCACTCTTGGGGTCACTACATACAATAATAGACCGAATGCGCCAAAAATGAATATAACGTCGCAAGGGGCTGACTAGAGTTGGCCATCTCTGAGAAGCAGAAGCCGCTGGAGTAACAGTTGAAAAGGCAGAGAGAGGACACAGCACATATATGTGCCAGAGTTTGTGATGTGACGATGAGAAATTCTTGCCAAATAAACTCGGGACAATATTTTAGGTTCCGCTATGTACATGCCTATGTGTGTCTCTGTATTTATGCGTGAACGTGTGTCCTCTACTGACCTTGTCATTAGCTTATGAAACTTCAAGCTAACCAATCGATGTTTCGTATTCCATACACTCCATGTGTCCCTATCGATAAAACTAGTTTATGGCTAGTTTTGCATCTTTAAATGTCCATCGTCATAGTATATACATCATTTGCGTTTATTGCTTTCTTCCTTTTGCATAAATCTTCATTGCTGCTCCTATTTCTTCTCCTCCGTGCAGAGATTACCATTTTCCCTTATCCTTATGTCACCATTAGCAGCACCAACATCTACATCATCCTCCGGCTTTTTGATGCTTAATCCTGTTCTTCTTCATCTAATTATTCTCCTTCGGAATTTTTATACTTTCATACTTTCGTAGCCGCGATACGCGAAATAGTTACTCTTTATTCTTTTTTCCTTCTCATCCATCAAAATATATTCTCTTGGAGAAAGAGAGAAGGGAAATATTTATGTATCTATGCACCGTTCTCTTGTTCTTTCCTTTTTTTTCTCTTGACAACTAGCATCCTGTGTGTGGGTCTAAGTCAAGTGTTCTCTTGATTGCATGCTAAGATGCTTAACCTGCAATCATCTAAGCATATCTTTCCGGCTCCAGTAATATCTAACAATCTAGGTCAGTAGAATAATTGCTTAGCACGTATCATCATCATCATCATCATCATCATCATCATCATCATCATCATCATCATTATCATCCTTCCTTTTCCCTTACTATTTTTTGCACCTTACATCACGTATCTTCCACTTGATGCATTGAACTCTACGCACATGGCTTCATAGCTGTAACAACGTGACCCCGGCGTCTTCACATAATCCCTTTTCCTGACACCCAGAGAAACGGATATGCGCTCCATATTTTTATGTCCAATCGCTCACCCTAAAATTACGTGGGCCTTCTATTTCATCAGCTCTTTCCTATTTGTCAGGATACGAAATACATTAATGGCCACGATATACGGTCATCTACATCAAGAATGATTTCTGTGGTTCACGATCAGGATTACATGATTACGCTACACTGTACCTCATTCTCAAGAAGAACTCTGCTAAATATCATCCTATCCTAAATACTTCCAACAGCCATTGAAAATAGCATTCTCCAAAATCTTCACTCTCTCTCTCTCTCTCTCTCTCTCTCTCTCTCTCTCTCTCTCTCTCTCTCTCTCTCTCTAACTCGCTTGCTCTCTCTTTCTGTCTGCTCCACTTTCGATCTCACTCTTCTTAACGATCACAAGTAAAGTGTCCATAAAACTTAGTTTTACGAGAGACCTGCTTCGACTCTCTGTCATTCACAAGCGGGGTCACATTAGATAAACTTGATGAATACAATGTAGAGTTATCGACCGTATATATATACATATGTATGTACCCCTTTCATCGAAACTAGAATGGCCTCTGCTACTTGGAGTTGCTTGCTCTGGATCCACCTTCAATCCTGCGTTCCCTAAACACTCACCTCTCCTCCACTCCTTTCCTTGAAGAGTCCACCCTCTCAAGTTCTGCACTGATCGCTACCTTCAGTCCTTCTTTTCAGAACTTCAGCCCTCGGAAATTCTCCTCATACAGAAGACAAACAGGAGGCATCTCAGTTGTTTCTGAGAGACCCTGAAGGCCTTAGGAACTATCCTGTACGGTAGACCAGACGAAGCAATATATATGTAAGTGTTAGCGCACGATATTCTCTGAACTCGAGTCACTTTCTTACGTCAGCTAAATATTAATAAAAATATTGATATACACATAATTTGAGTTCTATTTTTTCTGATTGCATCACCAAACTTATATACATACATATATATATATATATATATATATATATATATATATATATATATATATATATATATATATATGTATCTATCTATCTATTTATATATATATATATATATATATATATATATATATATATATATATATATATATAAATGTGTGCGTGTACGTAAGTGAAGGAGAGAGAGGGATAGAGCGTACGTCTGTGCATGCGAGCAAGTGTATATGTATGTATGTATGCGTACGTGCCTGAGTGTGTTTCGAGGGCGTCAGATTGATAATTTTAGGACAGAGCATTCCGAAAGAGACGGTTTATGTAAAGGCCACGGACGAGTATTTATTCTAATTTATCTTACTATGTATAATTTTTTTCTCCTATTTTCATCACACACATACACACACACACACAGAGGCACGCATATACGCACACTCCAAACAGACGTAAAAAACAAAACAAACAAATACAAAAGACAAAATTAACACTCTCTTTGTTATTCGATGTGTAATCTTATTATTCATCAGTTATCTATTATCGATTCGCTCTCAATACAAGACCTCTTGTCTATTATCGATCAGTACACATCAATACAACGTCTTCGGCACACTAGGCAACAAAGGATGTCTCTACCATTAAACTTGACCTTTCCAAACCCAGTCTTCCGCTCACCGCCATTGAAACTGCATACGCGCCCCACGCCCATATCCACCTCCCGCCCTTGTAGGTTAGATCATAATGCCATAATGCTTAGATCTTTGTGTGTGCACTGATGTATATATATATATATATATATATATATATATATATATATATATATATATATATATATATATATATATATATATATATATATGTATACTAGAGAGAGAGATAGAGAGAGAGAGATAAAAACATAGATACGTAGAGATTTACATGCATCCATCTATACACACACACACACACACACACACACGCACACACACACACACACACATATATATATATATACATATATATATATATATACATGCATGCATGCATATATATGTAAGTAAGAATGTATATATTTAAGGCGGTGCTCCAACATGGCCGCAGTCAAATGACTGACAAAAGTGAAAGAATAACATAATATGTATGTTTATATATATATATATATATATATATATATATATACATGCTTATACATATACATATATATACAGCCACACATAAATATGTATGCACACAGGCATATATTTATATGTGTGTGTGTGTGTGTGCATACATATATATATATATATATATTTGTATATCGATATACGTATACATATATATATATATATATATATATATATATACATATACACATAGAGATATATACAGCCACATATAAATATGTATGCTCATACATATATGGACATATGTACACACACGCATATACATATATATATATGTATATATATATGTATATATATATATATATATATATATATATATATATATATATATATATATATATATATATATATATATATATATATATATATATATATATGCGTAAATATGTATATATACGCGCACCCACCGCATATAAAAAGTTCGTTTTCATCCCATCAACATGATATCTTTTCAAACCATTTGCTCGAACCAATCAATAGCACTTTAACGATTTAACTGAACAAACGTCGTTCACTCTTCTCTCTTCACACCCATGAAATTGTTATCAGCAATTATCGATTTATTGACTCAATGATTGATTATGAGTGAAACGGGTGTGTGTGTGTGTGTGTGTGTGTGTGTGTGTGTGTGTGTGTGTGTGTGTGTGTGTGTGTGTGTGTGTGTGTGTGTGTGTGTGTGTGTGAGTATGTGTGTGTATATGCGTGTGTGTGTCTGTGAGTAGCGAAGATAGTGACTAATGATTGATTAGTTGATTTGAACTTTAACGATAATTCATTTTTATTCATTTTCAGACCGTTAGGGTCACTCGTTGGAAATTGTTTTAACTTCCAAATGCTAAATAGTAATCTATTTCGTTTCCTTCCTTCTTATTTCAAACGCTTATTGGACACAGCAACGAAGCCTGTCTGCTTTATCGTGTTTGATCGGCCGATAATCTTTTTCACTTTGGTTATAAATATCTCGTTCATACAGCAATTGTTTGTACTACGTTATTCTGAACTCCATATACTTTCTCTGAAATAGTGTGTCGAGGACAACAATATATCCATCTTGTCCTTAAACGTCATGTGAGTCTGTGTGCTTGTGTCTGTCTCTGTGTGTTTGTGCGTGTGCGTGTGTATGTTTTGATTGTAGATAACAATTAAGGAGGGGTTTTGTGATTGATATTACTAACATTCCGAGCATCAGCATAGAAAATCCCTTGAGATAAAGTTTGTATGTATATATATATATATATATATATATATATATATATATATAAATACACACACAAAAAATTGAACAAGAACGCAACAGACGACAATAAAATATCCGGACAGATAGACGATTCAAAGACGCAGAGGAAAAGCAACAATAATAAAATATAGAAATATATAAAATGGGGCGATAAAAAAAAACAGGGGAGAAGAAGAAGAAGAAGAAGAAGAAGAAGAAGAAGAAGAAGAAGAAGAAGAAGAAGAAGAAGAAGAAGAAGAAGAAGAAGAAGAAGAAGAAGAAGAAGAAGAAGACCAAGGATAAGGTGGTGGAGTATGAGGAAAAGAGGAAAAAGGAAGATGAGGAGGTGGAGAACGAGAAGAAGAAAGTAAAGTGCAAATGATGAAAACCTGTAGAGATGAATTGGGGAACGGAAGTGTTTGGGTCAGTCGAGTAAACCGTATATTACAAAATTTCATAACTTAGTCAGTAAAATGATATTATTCTAAGTAGGTGTAAGTTAAGAGATGAGAAACAGAGGGGGAAATGAAACAGAGGTAAAAGAACACACATACACACACACATATATAAAAGTTAGATAATTCAGGTTTCGGCCAGTATAGGCCCAGGCCATGTCTAACTTAATAGCACCACCTGGTGAAGTCTTTTAGTTCGTGATTCACACTTCAATCATATATGCGACACCATGGCCTACTCTAGCAAGGAGTTGTTATTGTTGGAGACATATCCACTAGATTTATAAGCAAAAGCATAAGGCTGTCGTTAATAAAGCACCCTTTACAAGCAGCTGAGAAACATTTTAGATATCTTGTGAGGGTTCAACATGGAAGAAATGAAGACTAACACCTCTGAGAGGATGTCGGCCATGATGATGGCAATGTCAATGCTGTTGCCACGGCTACTGTTGCTTCTCTCACTGCTGCTGCTGCTGTTGTTGTAACTGCTGCCGCTGCTGATGATGATTATGATGACGGTGATGGTGGTGGGAGTGGCTCTTGTGGTGATGATCATGAACATGATGATGATGATGAGGAGGAGGAGGAGGAGGAGGAGGAGGAGGAGAAAGAGGAGAGGAGGAGGAGGAGGAGTAATAGGAGGAGGAGGAGGAGGGAGGAGGAGGAGGAAGAGGAGGAGGAAGAGGAGGAGGAGGAGGAGGAGGAGGAGGAGGAGGAGGAGGAGGAGGAGGAGAGCGTTATTGTGGAAGATTACGACGACGACGACGTCGAGACGAAGTTGTTAGGAAACAAAAATGAAGGATAAAAGGTTTGTAAATCTAATTGTAAGGTGAAGGAGTCTTCGGAGGCGAGACTAAGGCGGTGAAGGAAAAATACAAACGAAAACAAACAAACAAACAAACAAACAATAAACAAAGCAAAAATAAACAACAGTGAATGCAGATTAAGAGATAAGCATGAACGTGGTAGCAGAAGTAGGAGGGAAACAGAATGAAAAGAATTGCATTATGGAAAAGTCTATAGCAAGGTGGGAGAGGGAAATAAACATGGTTATGTTGAGAAGGGAAAGAGAAGAAAATGGCGTCATGATCCGAAAGAGACATGACGTAAAATCGGCGCCCAGTATGTCGGCTGCACGGGGCTGTCTAAGAAGTGGGTAAGACACCAGCCTTGTTGGAAGTCTGGAAGTAAGTCGTACAACAGGCGCCCTAATTTCGAAATCGATATCGTAGTCGTGGTCGTTATAGTTGTCGTCACCATTATCGGTTCTTGTTATAGTCAGCATCGCCATCGTTATCACAAAATCTATTGACTTATTTCTCGGTAATGCTGTGGGATTACTACAGCTGCCGCGTATTCGGCAATCTAAGGATATATCAACACGGTTAATGTGCATGTATGCCAGTCACATCTCTGCATATCAAAACAAGAAATTCATACACACACTCTTTCCCCTCCCTCTCAGTCACTCTCGCATGCACTCACATTAATATGCACGAGGTGTATTCTATATATATTCTATGAGTATGGCTGTGTGGCAAAAGCTTTGCTTCCTAACCGCATTGTCCCGGATTCAGTTCCACAGAGTAGCACTTTGAGCAAGTGTCTTTTACAATATCTTCGGACCGACCAAAGTTGCATATATATACATATATATATATATATATATATATATATATATATATATATATATATATATATGTGTGTGTGTGTGTGTGTGTGTGTGTGTGTGTGTGTGTGTGTGTGTGAGGAAGGGGTAAAAATATAAGGATTGTGCTGCGTTACATATTTTAAGGATTTAATAAAAACGTAGCAAGCAGAAAATTTGACAAAACCATAACACACATAAAATTCGTAGCTAATTTCGCATTAATCAACATTCAAGAGATCATAACAGTTACGTGCTGTTATTGTTGAGACCATTCCTTCTTGGAGGCGCCAGTTGGCGAAAGCAACTGGGAATGGCTAACGAACGTAAAGGGCAATGACGAAAATAAACAAGACAAACTAAAATAATTATTAGAATTAAAAGCAATATGTGCCTCAAATGCTCTTTGGATACTTCCATGTTAGAGAGGGTTTTAATCAAAGAAATTTTAATTCTATTATTCTGTAAAATAATATTTAATTAGTTTTAATGTACACAAATGCATAAAAATAATTTTTAATTACATTAAACATTCTAAAATACTATTAAATTTCATTCACTTTTAAAAAAGGTAAAATTGGACAGAACTTATGGGATGACCTGATATATATATATATATATATACAGCGGAAAAGAGGGAAATAAATGCATACACATACATACATACAAACATACATACATACATACATACATACACACATACATACATACATACATACATACATACATACATACATGCATGCATGGTCAGTGAGAATAGGTGAATAGATGCAAAAGGAGTTTATGTGTATGCATGCGTGTGTTTGTGCGTCTGTGTGAGTGTGTTTGGTGAGTGTCTGGTGTGCTGTGTGTATGCGTGTGCGTGCGTTCGTGTGTGTTTCTGACTAGCTCTGACATGTCATGGCTTTGTGTAGAAATGTTTTCTAAACAAATAAACAAAGACACCAATTAGCATGGTTAGCTGCACGCAGACTCCACTTTATTTTCCATGGATCTTTTCAGTCAGCAATAGAATGGAAAAATTATTTTGCCGAAACTTCCATTGTAACGACATCGTTTCGTAGTATTAAAGCCTGCATAAAAACAGAAACACTAACAGAAATAAATAAAAGGAAGCTAAACAACGAGACCCTTTTCTATGTAGTCTCGAGTTTACTTTTCACAAAGAATAATTATAAAATAGCTAATTGCAAGAGCGGAGACTTACTCAGTTAATAACATTTTACGTTGAGAAAGGGTCATTTTGATTAGACCTGTTTGAGAAGGCCAAATGAACTACTGCTCATTGTTTTCGGTAATTAATATGAAGCTAAATAGCTTAACTGTGTCAGAGATTATAAGCGAAAGACACACTTTTCAGAAGTTAATGATATCTGGTCGAAACCAGACCCGTAACATTGCTACGGATGACAAAAAGAAAAATTCAGTATACGCTATTAAGGCAATCAACATAATTCCAATAAGGTCCTTATAAGATAAGAAATTAGAGGCATATTCCGTGGGATAATTCTGAATATATTTCCTAAAGTATATAGCGTTCCTCTCTCTCTCTCACTCTCTCTCTCTCTCTCTCTCTCTCTATATATATATATATATATATATATATATATATATATATATATATATATAGAGAGAGAGAGAGAGAGAGAGAGAGAGAGAGAGAGAGAGAGACAGAGACAGAGAGAGACAGACAGACAGACAGAGAGGCAGACAGGCAGACAGGCAGATAGGCAGGCAAGCAGACAGGCAGGCAATCTAACAGACAGACAGATAAAATACATAGCTACATCAATACATGCATACATACATACATAATACATACATACATGTATACATACATATAGGTGTATGTACAAACGTGTGCGTGCACATACACAAAGGCACACAGAAACTGCTTCAACCCCCCCCCCCCCCACTTTATACATATGTTTATATTTGTAAGTTTATATCTGTGCGGGCGTATGTTTGTGCGTTTGTAATGAGTATATGTGAACGCGTATGTAGTTTCATGTGTGCTGCAATGGTGAATCGCAAGTCGTTAAGTCTCGTAGCGATGTTTGCTCTTTTGTGAAGTTAATGTATATAGAGACATCATGTAGCTATCAGCCATGACAATAAATAGAGTTTGTCTGAAATTTTAACATCTGATCGTGAATGTTTTACAACTTCTATGAATATACAGATATAAATCATGTTTGTACGTGCCTGTATGTATGTATGAATATATATATATATATATATATATATATATATATATATATATATATATATATATATATATATATATATATGTGCGCGTGTGTGTGTGTGTGTGTGTGTGTGTGTGTGTTTGTTTTATGTCAAGTTATAGAGAAAACATTAAAAAAATTAAACATAACTCAATACTTTTTATAGTGTACCTGTTTATCGAATTCTTACAGTAACTTCGAAGTTTCAGTTTGCTGCCCATATGCGTGTGTGTGATTGTATGTGTGAGTATCTGTGTGTGTGTGTGTGTGTGTGTGCGTGTGTGTGTGTGTGTGTGTGTGTGTGTGTGTGCGTGCGTGCGTGTATGTGTATTAGTGTAATTGTAATATGTGCGTATATGTGTACTTGTACCGCTAATGTAACGAAAGTTTAAACTGCATATTGACAGGCTCGATACAGGGTCGGACGAGATCTGTTGCGTCATTCTTTCTCTCTTTTTAGTTCCCGAGTTCAAATTTCGATGCTGCCGACATTATCCTTTTATCTTCCTGGGTTCGATAAAGAAAATGACTGTGTAACCCTGTGGATTAGAGGGTTTTAGCGCGTTAGACTGGATGTATACACGTATGTTTGTATGTATGTCAGTATGTCTGTCTGTCTGTCTGTCTGTCTGTCTGTCTGTCTGTCTGTCTGCATGTATGTATGTATGTTTGTATGTATGTATGTATGCATGTATGTATGTAGCGCAATATATTTGTGCTTGACTATGCATGGATAATGGAAAATCCCGAAAATCCTGTTAATCAGTTTGAACAAACACTCTCCTCCTTGTTACATTTACAGTTGCCTGTATAAACAACGTGGAAGCCTTAACATTTCCATGTAAACCGCACGTTTGGGGGCTAAGCGTGGATCTTTGAAAATAAATCCAGTGTTTGTTCAGTTCACTTTAAAACAACATCTGATTCGTCATTTCATTTATCGTCAAAGCCAGACACGAAACTCTTGGAGTATTTAAAATCAAAAGCGAGAAAAAGTAAACTTTCAATTATAAAACATCTATTAACTGTTTATTGAAATAACTATTAGATAGATTAGCCATAGACGTAATCTGTGTAACAGATGGTAAATGCGATTGAAAAATCAAACATTTTACTTTACATCACTTACGTCACATTTAATATGGCTGCCGTCTACATCATTGTGTGGCAGTTTTAGAATACTGGAGGTTATCAAAATATAGAATATAGAAAAAGTATATTTTTCCAAAGTAGCGCATCAGCTCTGAAAAAAACGTAGAATATTTTCCTACTGTAATTATGTGAATGTAGTATAAGTGGAGGTAACATATGGACTGGAAAAGGAAAGAAATCACGTTGAAGGAATCAATAGGATTTGTGACAATTGTGATTTTTCATTAGAAAGGTATTACTGCATTAAGGTGAAAGGAACTTAGTCTACGGTTTGCATATATATTTGTGCGTGTATGAGTGCGTGTATGAATATATATATATATATGTGTGTGTGTGTGTGTTGGCCCCTTGTGGGCAATAAAAAAAAATCACACATATACATACATGCACACATACTACGTACATGTGAATGATGTTGTAAGTCCTGCCACGAAACATGTATGCAATATGATCTTGAACAATCTGTATCCTCCACCAGATTGTCTTCCCTACGTATCACTAATATACAACATGAATAACGAAATACACACATCGGAAAGACACGGAGAACCATTGTTCATATTCGTGGTTCTCATTGATCTCTCGTAATAAATAATCTAGGATGCTGCATATATGATCATTTGGTCGTTTGCTTTCTTTATGTTATTTCTGTTGTTCAAAACATCCGTGTTGAAGAAAAATTACGATGAAAGTAATTCAGAAAAGGAGTCATTCGGATACCTGTTAACATGGCTTCATTTTTTACGAAACTCATCTGACAGTTTTCAATGTCTTCATTTATTTTTCTTTTCTTGTAGAATGACAGTCTGTTTTGAGAGAGGGAAAGAGAAGCGAGGGAGAGAGAGGAGAGAGATTTCCTTCGTAGATATTTGTTTGAAACGATTTCATCTCAAAGATGCATGTCTCCTTCTATCGTGTATCTTCATCTCTATCTCACAGCTATGGTCGTCATTGTTACATACCTGGAGCAAAAACATGTCGATTCGTTTCATGTTCTTTCGCTGGGAGTCGTATATCTAGGATCTGATTGTAAATAAATTATGAGGTTTTGAGAGAAATAGCAATGAATTTACGTGATAGCGTTCATATATATATATATATATATATATATATATACATATATATATATATATATATATATATATATATATATATATATATATATATATATATATATATATATATAGTATGGAGAATTAATAATTTAACCTTTAGATGTGTGCCTAGCATAAGTCTCAACATCTATATACATGAACAAAGAGAAATATACATATAATACATACAATGCGCGAGCACAGACACACACTCATACATACATCTATATATTTACATATACATACATACATACATGCATGCATACACACGCATGCAAACCTTGTCCGTTGAATAGCATAGGTCGTTCAGATTGCTGATATTTGTGAACGCTTCCTCTATACAAACGTTCTGCTCAACAGTCTCCAGGATAAGTGGACCGAACAAGTAGTATTCGGGGCTGGTGGACGGATCGAGATTTTACAGTGGATGTGATACCACTGAGCACTCCAATTTGCCGATTGCTTTACATATTGCCAAAGATGTGTGGTCACACATTTTCATGGTGAATATTGACCGTTTAAAACTCTTGTTTAGTGTCTACCTCCTAATGATTTCTGTAAGCTTTTTGAGCGTCTCAAAGTATGGATCACCACTGCCAGGAAAATCAAAGAAAATGGCGCCCCCGTTGTGTTCCAAAACAGTTACCATGACTTTTTGCACTGATAGCTGACTCGTGAACTACTTAGACGTTGAAGAATTCGAATGCCTTTATGTACACTGAGCCCTCGATTCTGGACCATAAATCTAAATTCCCTATTTTCACATGAAAAAGAAAAGTATGTTGACGGGTTTCAAAGCCCTTTTGCAGATCAGAGCTGATATGCTCTCTTCTCTCCTTCAAATCGGCTGCCGGTTGGCTACATATCTACGGTGTACATATTACCTGACACCCGAAATCTTCCACCGTTTTGATCACAGTCATTGAGCAGTAAGCTCAGGGGCTGTGACTTGTCCATCAGTTCGTCCAGTTACTGGCGATTCGTGACAACGATATGAATTGATGATCTCGAGTTGCATAGCTTGAATTCAAATCTGATTAACCCTTTTTAATGACATTCATCTATTGTGTCAATGATTGATGTCGTCCCCGGAAACAACTTGTAGATTTCTGTAGGGGTCGAAAAACTTAGAACCCTTCTATATCGCTATCTCAATGACGGTACCTTGTTTCACCTTGGAACGTATTTTTTTAAACTAAAATAGAAGAAAACAAGATTTATTATAGCGGAAGATGTTTTATAACAAGAAGCACCAAAGGAACGACCTATGTCAGTAAATAAAAAGAAAAAGTAATACCCGTTTGTGCATTATATTTAGAACAACATTCATATGTCAGTGAGTGTGCGTGTGCATCTATGTATGTGCATGTATACGTGTATACGTGTATACGTATCTGTACGCCCGCCCTTGTATAGGCGTGTCTTTTTTAAAGTAGGTTATTTATCCCCACCACACATTTTTGTTTGTGTGGTTGCAGCTGTCGTGGTTATATCTCTAATGTATTTGCCGCCATAATTCTCTTATTATTGTTATTGTATTTCGTGCTAGTGCTTTATAACAAGTCATCATCATCATCATCATCATCATCGTCACCATCGTCATCATTGTCGTTGTCGGTATTACTACTACTACTACTACTATTATTATTATTATTATTATTATTATTATTATTATTATTATTATTATTATTATTATTATTATTATCATTATCATTATTATTGTTATTTTCATTTTTAATTCCTTCGTGAAACAATTTCAGAGATACAATATAATGCAATGTCTTGCAACAGCTGGTACAACTGTTTGGCATATATATATATATATATATATATATATATATATATATATATATATATATATATATAGATATATATATATATATATATATATACACACACAAACACATACATAAGTACAACATAAATATGCATATGTACATATATATATATATATGCATACACATATATATACATATATATATATATATATGTATACATATATATATATATATATACGTGTACGTATATATATGTATAAATGTATGTATATATATATATATATATATATATATATATATATATATATATATATATATATATATATATATATATATATATATATATATATATATATACACATGTATATGTATGTGTCTATGTTAGTATGGATGCATGTATCAATTCAACCTAGTTCAGTATTGGGGAGGCTTTTAATGGACTACACACGCTATTACTGTAAAAGTAATGTAGTTTATTGTTATACAGCTCTCTTCTCTATGCAACACGAATATCTCAAAACATTCCCCAAGTCATTTTCTTATAGGACACAAAGGTGGGTTGGGAGCGGAGATTTTTTTCCTTATTATTATTTTTTTTTGCTATTTTTTCATGGATTTATCCATAAATATTCCTTAATTCTTTTTTGTTGGTTTTCTTTGTGTTGTTTGGATGAGGATCACCGTCTCTTTGTCTCCACAGGTAAGTATATATGGATTTGCATATATGCGTATGCATGTTCGTGTGTGTGTATATATATATATATATATATATATATATATATATATATGCAACACACATGCTTTTACGTAAGTATACTATTTACATATATACATTTACATAGATATAATGTGTGTGTGTAAATATGCTCACACATTGATATAAATATATGTATGCATGCGTACATCTATCTCCCCTCTCTCTCTTTCTCTCTCTCTCTCTATATATATATGTTATGCATATATATATATATGCGTGTGTGTGGATATGTGTGTACATACATAGATGAATACATACATAGGCATACATACATACATACATACATACATACATACATACATACATAGGCATACTGTTACATGTATATAACGTCTGTGTGGGTGTGAGTGGTTGGATAGCGATCAGTAGATAGATAGATAGATAGAGAGAGAGAGAGAGGGAGAGAGAGAAATAGAGAGAGAGAGAGCGATAGAAAGGTTGCTTGGGGCAATATAAACTTATGAACTAGAGGAGAATATAACACGCTATTAGATTAGAGATAAGGGATATAGGATACTAGCAACTTTGCGTCCATGTATCAATGAAGACTGTTAAGCTGTATCCGGAGAGAGTGTATATGTTTGTATTTGTGACACTATATCGTTGCTACGGTTATACGTATATATGTATTGTGTAACCATGTGTATGTTTCTAAATTGCATATGTATTTTATATATTTATAAATGTTTATGCATACACACACACACGCACACTCACACACACACACACACACACACACACATATACATATATACATACATATATAGGGTTAAAACTAATCAGAGGGCATACTAAATATGTCCTTTGATTAATTCTAATCCTTCAGCTATTTAATGCTCTTTTGGACCTGCAATCGCCTATATTATTTATTCTGTTCTTATCATTTTGAATTGTTACACTTGATAATAACAAAGTCAATAATATTATCGCAAATTATTCGCTCCGTATTGAAATATATGTATACATATATATATCTATATATATATATATATATATATATATATATATATATATATATATATATATATATATATATACACATATATATACATATATATATATACATACATATATGTATGTATGTATGTATGTATGTATATATATATATATAATATCTGTACATGATGCTTACGTGTACAAAGGATCCTCGTTGTGATATAATAACATTTGTAGCGGCAATTTTGTTCTGCTTTTGGTTCTTGTTAGTTAGATCCTATGTACATTTCTACAAATTAAGAATTCCTTTGAAATTACCAAAAGGAAAGCTTCTCTTTGACAATGAGGTTGCGTCTTATTATATTTATGTAGTTATCCCTATAATCATCATCATCACCATCATCATTATCATCATCATCATCATCATAATCATCAGCATCATTATCATCATCATCACCATTATCCTCATCGTTAGCGTCGGTGGCGTGCTGAAAGAACCATATGTGAAAACTGTTTCCCGCAGCAAAAATGTATAAATGATTTCATGAGCGAAAAGTGACAGATTTTTTTTTTCAAGCAACAGCGATTTTAAGAACTGTGCAATCAATAAACAAAAATGAAATAAGATGAATAAATATTTGAACTCTACGCATGTTTTTCGTTATAAATCCATAAATTTCAAATTCATATGATTTATAATTCCACCTAATACTATGAAGGCATTATTAACTGCCTTGTAATGACTACGTCTAGCGGGCATGACATTTAATAACTACGGTAATTTCTTAAATTAATTGTTTCAAATCCGTCATTATTGAATACAATTGAAAACCCGATCTTCAAACCGCCATCAATAATGCTGAAACATCACATAAATCCGATGCACAAAGAACGTAATTATTTGTGATGCTTATTGGTATGTTGTTTCTTACTTCTTTTTGCCAAATTTCTAGGCAAATCAACATACTTTTCTCACACTGGATCCTTTAATGTCTCTTGTCTCCACTCTCTACCAACCAATATTTTACTCCACAATCACTATTAAATATTTTAATTCTTCATAATTTTATTTTCCAGAAATACTCTAATTCTTGAACAATTTCATTTAATTGGCAAAACACGTTGAATTTTTTTTTTTTTTTGCCACAGAAATAGTATTTTCAATTTGGCTCTTTACAAAGTTTGATTACATTGACATTCATCGCGGCTGAACGACCAATCCCAACCAATCCCAACCAATCAGGATTCAAAGAACGGGTTATACTATTCATCCTTTCGATCGCTGCGTACAAAATGTGGTTCGCGCCAACTCCGTTCGAGTAATTTTCCTGAGTCAGCATCTCACTCTTGTACACCAATCTGTCACAAGTTATCCATTCACATCAGAGCGAACTGAGACAACGTGAAATGAAGTGTTTTGCTCAAGAACACAACGCATCACCCGGTCTTGATATCGAAACCACGAACACACGCCTTCACTAACAACGTAAACGCATTTTTCACGATGCAGTAGAGAGTAAGGCAGCAAAAAAGAATCTATTAATTATTAGTTATTGTTGTTGTTGTTGCTGCTGCTGCTGTTGCTGTTATCATCACCATCACCATCATCATCATCATGGTTCATCAGCTATAATCCTTTATTTAGCTTCTACAAATGTTTGCACTTTCTGACTTTTCTTTTAAATCTTCCAGATTTATTCTCACTTCAAATTGAAACAAATTTTCAGAGCAAAAAAAGGAAGGTGATTTTTTTTCTCTCTCCCGACTGAAAATCGAACGTATTACTTATTTATTTATTTTAAAATATAAAGCATAAACGGATTTAATATATTTAAATAATTATTTATTTCCATCGTCAATTAATAAAGAAAAAACTTTTCGCCCATGAAATTTTATTTGCACCTTACATTAACTTTTAACCCTTCTTGCGAAATTTCTGGACAACGAAAACTATTCTCACTCTATATAAGAAGGTTTGTACGATGAATGACTTGAAGTGTCAACGGAAATTATGAGACGATGCCGAATAAGAGAAGAGAGAAAGACAATGAGAGGAAATCAGAAAAGAACCAACAAGAACGAACAAGGACATGAAGGATAGGTGTAGTCTGAAAGAAAACTTCTAGAAAAAAAACAAAGAACATGAAGGTTGAACGGAAAAATTTTTTGTATAAGAGAATGCAGAGACGGAGAGAGGCTGAGAGGGAGAAGGAGAGAGATAGAGAGAGAGAGAGAGACAAAGAGAGAGAGAGACAAGGAGAGAGAGAGATAGAGAGAGAGAGAGAGAGAGAGAGAGAGAGAGAGAGAGAGAGAGACAAAGAGAGAGAGACAGAGGAAAAACGGATAGGCGCATGAATATTGGTAACGTGTTCTCGTACGCAGCCGCAGCAAGTTCGAAAAGGTTAGTATATTGCATGTCACGACGCCCCTGCGATTCCATTAAGAGTTGGGAAATCAACCATCCAAAAAGGCACGCAACTTTCTAACTGAAGTGGTTCATTCTACATCAGTACACACAAACAGATACACACGCACCCACACATGCACACACACAAACACACACACACACACATATAAATGAAGAAGTATACAGACACACGAACGCACTTGTACACACATATATGTATATATGTGCATGCATACATTCATTTATGCGTGCGTGTGCATGATTTTGTGTGTGAAAGAGTGAAAGAGAAAAAGAGTGTGTGTCTATATATGAGTATACCTATCTATCGATATATCTATCTATCGATCTATCCCTCTATGTATGCATGTTTGTATGTATGTATGTATGTATGTATGTATGTATGTATGTGTAGGTATGTATATATATATATATATAGATCTAGAGAGAGAGGTAGATATATATATATATATATATATATATATATATATATATATTCTTTTATTCTTTTATTCTTTTATTTGTTTCAGTCATTTTGACTGCGGCCATGCTGGAGCACCGCCTTTAGTCGAGCAAATCGACCCCGGGACTTATTCTTTGTAAGCCTAGTACTTATTCTATCGGTATCTTTTGCCGAACCGCTAAGTTACGGGGACATAAACACACCAGCATCGGTTGTCAAGCAATGCTAGGGGGACAAACACAGACACACAAACACACACACACACATATATATATATATACATATATACGACGAGCTTCTTTCAGTTTCCGTCTACCAAATCCACTCACAAGGCTTTGGTCGGCCCGAGGCTATAGTAGAAGACACTTGCCCAAGGTGCCACGCAGTGGGACTGAACCCGGAACCATGTGGTTGGTAAGCAAGCTACTTACCACACAGCCACTCCTATATATACACATACATATATATATATATTATATATAAACTAGCTGCCCCTGTGCCGTCAAAAAATGACGCCTAATTGTAGTATTTATATATAAAAAGGGTACAAAAAGGTGAAAAGAAAAGCAGACAGAGCTTCAACTGTGTGTGTGTGTGTGTGTGTGTGTGTGTGTGTGTGTGTGTGTGTGTGTGTATACATTTATATGTATGAGTAGTAGAGTCTGTAGCGAACACGGTTTTCTATACTTTGTCACAGCTCGCTTCCTTCCCTTTTAAGTGTGCCTAGGAATATTAGGGTCTCATCCGTCTTGTATTCAAGATCCACTGCATGACATCCTGCTAGTTTCAAAGACAGGAATCTGATCTGTTACGTCCTGCCGATAACTAAATCCACGCCCTGCAGCCGACGCTTCTATTTATCGTCGCTAAGGCTTTATCTGTCTCCTTCCTTCGACTTTTCATACCTTTTCTTTTATGGACTTCAGCCAGTGGCTGAGACAATGTTTGTGCACCGCCATTACCGCGTCTGGGGATTTTTCCAGTATTGCTTCTGGTGAAGTTGGACGTTGCCGCTCTTCTTTGTGCTCCCTACCGCAATGTAGGTTCATCCGGAATTGCAGATAAAAAGCTGTCTAGACGTTTTTTTGAAGGCTTCCATGTCTACACTATGCAGATCCCTAATGTTCTGCGGTAGGGCACTAAAAATTTGTGGTCCATTGAATCCCAAGCTATTACAATATTAGGCTTGTATCCTCGATGGAGAAGCTGGGATCTTTGGTACTATGCAGTGACGTCTAGTTCGGGGATTGTTGTGGATTTCAATTCCGAAATTTGGAGCCAGACCCTCCATTATTTTCCACATGTATAGCACCGTATATTTCTCACGTCTCCTCTCCGGGGAATAGAATCCCAGTTCCCTCAATCTCTCCCAGTAGCCCATGTGTTTTACTGGGTCTATCTTCTTTGTGAAGTGACTTTGGATCGCTTTCAGTTCCGAAATTAGCTTTACACTCTGTGGGGCAATGCTGTCGGAATATTTTCCACATCATACAAATCATAGAGTGCTAACGGCAGCGTTGGAGGGAATAAAGCTATATATTATAGTGCTTACTGTCTCAGTTAGAAATCTCACCGATGTCGACATTAACGTTCATTCTTCGTCGGACTACAAACCAAACATTAAGATCGATACAATCAACCATTCTGTCGGCCAAAAATTCCTTGTCATTAGCCAGTATATAAATTTTTACAATCACACAAACACACACACACACATGTAAGTATATGTCAGCGCTGAAGCATATTTGAACGAGTGTGTATGTATGTGTGCGCTGATGTCACACACGCGCATACATACACAAATAAGCATATGTAAATCTATATATATAAATCAAAAGGCTGAAGAACAATAACAGACATGGAATTTATATGCATGCAACATTTTCAGAGTATTCAGAACATGAATTCCACATGAGTAAAGGAAAGAGGAGAGAAAAAAAAAAAGAAAGGAAAAACACAAAATTCTTCAAAAACTTGCATGTGTTCATTGGTTCTGCTGGTAGAGATTTTCTATATGAACGCACACTCACTCATACACACACATTCATACACACATACATACAGATATATATATATATATATATATATATATATATATATATATATATATATATATATATATATATATATATAGAGAGAGAGAGAGAGAGAGAGAGATAGGTAGATACATAGATTTATATATAATTGCAATTATATAGATATATATATAGCTATGTATGTATCTATCTACGCGTAATGTGAAGTATTGATCGTTTAAATCCATGTTAACCATGATGGAGAAAGAAAGGATCTCAAACAACAGATATTATTGATAAACCATCCATCATACTGAACTGCTTGTCTCTATCATATTAAATGTTCATCCAATACAAGGTTTATACATAAAAGTATTTCTACATTTGAGTGGCAGCGGTTTAAAATCTATTTTATCAAAAATGTCGAACGTAATTGCATTTTTTGAACGTGTATATACAAAAGAATGTATTATGTATATATATTAAATCTTATATATAAATATATATGCATACACAAACACACACACACACACTAACTCATGCACTCACTCACACACACAGTTATATCTATATGAAACAGAGATGCAGGTAAATTTCAACGTACAAACCATAGTCTTCGTTTTGTTTTTCATGTAATCTTTCATAGCATTATATAAATTCATATTGCTATATATTTTCTTTTATGGTGTTCTTTTGTGCATATGCCTTTGCGAAACATCTATAAATACTGATATACATGTATAACTGTATAATTATAATATGTATCTAGGTTTATATATATATATATATATATATATATATATATATATATATATATATATACATATATATATCCAGACATATTATGTATATATATATATATATATATATATATATATATATATATATATATATATATATATATATATATATATATATGTATGTATATGTGTGTGTGTGTGTGTGTGTGTGTGTGTGTGTGTGTGTGTGTGTGTGTGTTGTGAGTGTGTGTGTAATATATGTATGTCAGAATGTATGCATGTATATTCACATATAGACCAATAGTTACGGTAGATGTGTGTCTGTATGCATATGCATATGTGTATGTATAATGTTTACTCATTGACTGATAAATCACGCCAGATTTTAGCTAGTAATAAACTGTTTTTGTTTTTACTGAAACTTGTTTACGGCGTCCATTTTTACACATCAAAACACAAAAGACACATTAATATAAACTATGTGCGTCACAAAAGATTTTACTACTATATGTGTATGGGTGCGTATGCTTATGTATATATCTGCATGTGCGTGTGCGTATGTGTGTGCGTATGTGTGTGCGTATGTGTGTGCGTATGTGTACGCAAGTATAAGCATCCATATAAATAATAAATGAAAAGTCTAATCGGGAGAATGTTTACGAAAACAGAAGACTGATTAGTTATTTATATACTTGAGTATTGATAAAAGAAATTCCATATGTCACAGCGAGTAACATTTGATATTACAATCTCATTTTAATCAGACAAGCATCCTGTGTTGAAACGTAGAATCTCAAACGGGAAAAAAAACAAAACATAATAAGTAAAAACCCAGCAAAAAATACACATTCTGCTCTAATAAATGTGTACAATGTTAATGAATGAATCTTATATTATTTCAGTAAAATGATCTAGATAGATCGTAGTATCCGTGATATTCTTGTTCATTAGTGTAGACGTCTAAAGTGTGATATTTTGTAGAAAGGTTATAACGATGTATGCTTGTCGACAGGTATGTCTATATGATGGGGAATATATGTGTTTGTGTGTTGTTGTGTCGTTATCTCGTTCGTATTCATCATGTAGGATTCTATGGTTGCTCCCGATATTTTACCTCGTAAACTGTTTCCTGAGCATTTAGTGGTACTACACCTCTGATTATATCGCTCGGTCGGTTGGCATGAGTTACACATATGTGAATTACATACACGGAATAAGCACTTCGAAAATGAGCTCTTGTATTACTAGTGAGAGTAAAATTAGAAACGGCTGTAAGTTTTAATATCACATATGTTTGAAATAGTTTATATCTATGGCCATGTGTGTATTTGTGTGCGTACGTATGTATATATGCATCCGTGTATATAGGCATACAGGTTAAAAAATACTAACATATTAAAATTTTAATTATTATTTTTATTATTATTCATATACACACAACAGGTTAGACTGTTGGAACAGAAAAAATCCTAACATCAGGCTACAACAAGTAACCTTAGATGCCAAGAACCCTCCTAAGTATCCAAGCTGTCCCTAATAACACTGTTATCTGGAGCTGTATCAAACTGGGTTTTACACCTATTTCCTCCATCCATCTGTTCAAAGTTTTAGCGATAATTTCCAATGCACCTATGACTACTGGTATACATGTTATACGCACTTTCCATAGTCTCTGTAATTCAATGGCTAGGTCCTGGTACTTCGCTATTTTTTCTATACTTCTCATATTGATTGTTTTTCATCATTTGAGACAGTAAAGTCAATTATCGGGCACCTTCTATTCTCTTTGTCTACTACTACTAAAGGTTCGTGTGTCATAAAGCTAGCTAGAGGCGATCGCCTCTCGGAGTTAATCAACAGCAGTAATCCCCCGACTATCGTGGGTGTTACGTTCCAAAACCTCCCGCGATCGGTAAAAATCTGCAAAGTAGAGACAGCACTGTACTGTATATTTTTTAATTATTTTTATAATTTATATTTATTTTATTCTAAATGCAAGACAGCACCACGAAGGCCTCTATCCCTAATTGGTTTCTACACAATTTGCAGTACTCATATTGCTTTCGTTCACAAACTATTGCTTAACGGGAAACTGCAACAGAAGATAATTCCTCATCGTTCCAAGTATAAGAAGCAATTACGTATCCGAGTTCGTATGCGAATTTCTTAACTACGAGAGGGTTCTGAAAAGTCCCTGGCTTAGGGTAAAAGAAAATAGAGGAGATCAGTTAACTATAATTTTATT
>NC_142942.1:52589262-52609262 GCF_046866305.1 Octopus bimaculoides
GATAGCGTCTCATAAAGCGAAATTTCTATACATCTTAAATTTGCAGAGGAATCTGTAGTGGGGGAGTTTAGCTCAATCGGTCAGAGCACTGCGGAGCGTAATCACGGAGGTGTGAGTTCGAGTCCCATAGCTAACCATCTACACGTTTTTCTGCAACATAGGGGTAGCTTATCCTGTTCAGGCTATGTTATCCTGCGATTGAGAATTTAAAATCACTTCTTTAACTAAGACATTTCACTACTTCTAAAAGCAAACTTCGTTTGTTTGTTTACGTTTATCGTAATTTGAATTTATATATATATATATATATATATATATATATATATATATATATATATATATATATATATATATATATATATATATATATATACAATAGATAGATAGATAGATACACACGAACACCTCACACACATATATGCATATGTTTACACACACACACATGCGTGTATATATATACACACATGTATATTTATACACATATATGCTAATACGAAAGGCTATGTAGTATGTCTGTATGTGAGGGTGCGCTTCAGTGTCTCCGTCTGTACGCACATATAGCTTTTTGCACAGTGTGTATCTAATGCAAAAAATATACATGTTATATTTTTAATATACCATTTATGTAGAATTACTATTTTATGCAAGAACATTTCTGCATACACACACACACCAACACCAGCACCACCACCATCACACTTATATATCTTCCTACATCATGAATATCTATATGGTGTGTATCTAAAAATACAAAGATACGCTTATAGCAATTGCATATTATATATTATGATACACATAAATACATATATACATTTATATAATATATATCATATCATATCATATATATATAAATCATATTACGTTACATTATATCATACATATAAATACACATATTTATAATATCATGTGTATATATATATATCATGTAGCTTCTCGACCGACAACTTCATATTTCTCATTCATACTTTATAAAATGCCGGAAGTTCCTATTTCCCATTTCAAATGTATTGAAATTTCCTTCCTGTATATAACTACGTGTATCTTAACTATCTTATGTTAATCCAGATATGCATACATGTGTGTATGTGTGTGTGTGCGTGCGTATGTATGTAGATAAGTACGTGTATCTGTGTTTGTGTGTGTGTGGGTGTATATATGTGTATATGTATATATGTATGTATATTTAAATCTTGGTCTGCATATATGCATGCCTGTACGTACGTGTAAGCACGTGTATGTGTATATGAACGTCACAATGAATATGGGAATACACACACATATACGGGCGCGAGCGTGTGTGCATGTGTGTGTTTTAAAAGTATCCAAGATAGTAATATTGTGAAATTCATATCGTTGGACAGGTGACATGTTTGTTTACCTGTTTCCGTTGTCTGCTGTTCTTGAAAAATTCTCTGTTGCATGGCATACAAGAGAAAACTTTGTTGCAGGAAGAAACAAATATTAAATCTTTCTGATATTCTCTGTAGAATGTTTATAATAGTTATGAAACTTCGTTCTTGTTGACAATAAGAAAAGAAAAGCTAAAAGCATTCAATTCTTTCTCAACAAATAATTACTTCCGGTTGGCAATTTGACAGATTCTTTACAGCGTCGAATAGAATACGTTATGACACTCGGCGCTTTCAGTTCAAATATTGTCTCGGTTAACATTGCCTTTAAGACTTCCGGGGTTCGATAAAATAAAGAACCAGTCAAGTACTAGAGTCAATTGTATCGACTAAGAATTCTCTCTCAAATTTTCTCGCATTTTGCGAAAATTAGGGACAATTGTCTTATGGTTAGTTGATTAGCAGAATCGTTAAAGTTTCGGAAAATGCATTCAGTAATTTCTTCCTATCCTGCAAGGGCTGAGTTCAAATCCCGGAGAAAACAACTTTACCTTTCATCCCCTCAATATCGAGAAGATAAAATATCTTTTTAAATCCTAGGGTCGGTGTTGCTGACGAAACCAATCGGTATTTCGTCTGTCTTTACGTTCTGAGTTCAAACACCGCCGAGGTCGACTTTGCTTTTCATTCTTTCGGGGTCGATAAATTAGGTACCAGTTGCGTACTGAGGTCGATCTAATTGACTGCCCCCACTCCCTCACAATATCGGGCCTTGAGCCTAGAGTAGAAAAGAATATATGCTGCTGCTGTTCTTGTTGCTGTTACGCTCAACTGAACTCTGATTGACAAGGTCTATGATCAAACACATTTTAACCATGGCCATCCCATTTGATGGGAACGGTAGGTTCCTTTTTTTTTTTTTTGAAATAAACTGTCTTATTTTTAAGAGTATGAAAAATGACATTATCCAATGAATTATTTCCTAAGACTGTTGGGAGCCTTGGCTGCTATTTTTAGTTGAGTTACTCCTCGCTAAGAGGTGCCTTTTAATTTTTAAACAAAAAAAATTGATTGTTTTATTTTATTGTATGTTATTTTATTTATATATTTTCTCATGTTGCAAAGGTTATTTTCAGTTGACAACGTAGATCTGTAAATATACTGTGGTACCAAACGGACAGCCACAAGCGAAAGGAAAGAAGGAGGAACACCAACACACAAAATGGAAATATGATTGGTGCCAAAATGGCAAAATTGCTGGTTGAATTTGAATTGATACTTCTGTATGAAAACTTTTGATAGTCACTTCCGGAAGTGTTCATAACGGAAACGTGAGAATCTAACATCGTCGGAACAGAACAAAAGGGCAATCTGCCAGTAGTTAGATATGCACGCATTTACATACATACATACATACATACATACATACATACATACATACATACATACATACACACATACATACATACATACATACATACATACACACATACATAACTATAGATACATAGATAGATAGAAAGATTTATAGCTATATACATAGGTATATGTGTACATATTAAGAAATATAAATACACATCTCACATGTATATATACTTCGTTAATACACATAAAATCACACGTATATATATAAATATATAGACATACGTGTATACACATACACTCACACACACATATACATACACACACACACACACACACACACACACACACACACACTCACGTATATGTATATATATATATATATATATATATATATATATATATATAGGGTATTCTACGTGTGTATATGTTTGTATATATGGAGAACAGTTTTTCTTTTAGATATGATTTGACAATAGCTTTGCCTTTTGTAAGATATATATTTTCCATATTGACCCACAACCACGCTGCGGTTTGAAACATCAAAGATCACACATCCATTATTAACCTTTCTATGCGCTCCCAGTCTTTTCCTCATGATTAAGCGACGTCGAAGTGTATTGCTGCCAATGAGCCTGGTGTAAACGTTACGGCCTATTTTAAAATTTTGACCGTCAGATATATACTTCTTTGAGCTGTTTGTTTTTTATGTATTGTGTATAATGTTCTGTGTTTTAAGTATTGTTTCATTCCTTCGACACCTATTTCTGTATAGAATTCTGTAGTCTAACATGTAGTCTAACCAGTGCTTAACTGGTACTGATTTCATCGACCCCGAAATGATGAAAGACTAAGTCAACCTTCGTTGTATTCGACTTCTGAACCTCAAGGTGAACGAAATGTCGCTAAGCAATTTGTCCAGTGTTTTAAAGATTCTTCCAGCTCGCCGCCTTAAGTTGATGATTAACAACGTAAGCAATCAATGCAACATGTGTGTTACATAATACAATAAGTGAGTGTTTATTTTGAAAGAGAGACAGAGAAGTTGAAATGATTGCGAAATGTATAAATATATAAGATACCTCTATTTCCGACTGCATTACTACAATGAGAGTTCGTTAAGAAGATAACGGAAGATATGACAGCTCATATTTTTCTTTTCTAAGTAATCTTGGCCACATCACAGGTGGTCAGTTGGAATAAACACGAAATATCGAATACAGTTACAGAAAAATTTATACACGTAACTACTGATAAATCATAACCTTATATAAATTAATTCTTAAATACATACGGACAGACAGACAAAAAGACAAACAGACACACAGAAAGGCAAACATACAGAGACACAGAAGTTGTTATGCATTCCGGAAGGAATAAGTTACTACAGGTATGTAAGGAAGTGTAAGGTATTCTAGTAATAATTTGTATATTCTGGTCGATCAATTGTATATATATATCTTAATATTTGGTTGTTGCAGGGACGAATGCTACAGAGTCAAACTCTGGAGGACATGATGATTCCGGTCCCGTGCAAAAGATGGTGATAGTGCCAGGCCAGAGAAACTTCACATTAAGCATTTAAGAACCGGTGCAAAATATACATTCTTCGGATATTGGTTATGAGCCGAGTGTTTCGTACGTTAGCTTTTATCAAAGTTTAATAAGTATCAAGGCACGAAACTCTCAACCCTTGTGTCACTTTGCTGCTTCAGCTGAATTTCAATAACGTGTGTGTGTGTGTGTGTGTGTGTGTGTGTGTGTGTGTGTGTGTGTGTGTGTGTGTGTGTGAGAGAGAGAGAGAGAGTTAGTGTGTGTGTGTGTGTATGCATACGTATATGCATGTTTAAATATACGAATACATATATAAATATAAATGTGTGTCTGTGTGTGTGTAAGATGTGTGAATGTTTATTTCTACTGATCTGTCTGCAGTACAATGGTTAATTAATAACTGGAAGAAAGACATATTTCCTTTTACCGTCAATAACGAAGCGATAGTTAAAGAACAAGGCCTGGCGGCGGTGGTGGTGGTGGTGGTGGTGGTGGTGGTGGTGGTGGTGGTGGTGGTGGTGGTGGAGGTTAGTTATATTCGTAGCGGTAACAGTGTCCTGATGTATGTTGAGACTCTAAAGACAGACAGATATATTGACAGCACTATAATTATCTCTAATCATATATTATCTCAACGGTGTAATAGCTGTTTGTAACCTGTTGTTTTCAGTAGAGTCTTTGATTGTTACTGGAAATCTTCTTACTCTTTAACATGATCTTGATTTGTTTTCTGTTGGTCTTCCCGTCGTCTTCCGTCATTTTCTTCGTCGTCGCTGCTGTTTAACCCAAGGTTGAATATAATTGCCGTCCCCTGTCGGTCTTTCATCTCCTGACTTTAACTTGTTTCAGTCATTGGACGGCAAACATGCAAAGACGGTTTTAGTCGAATAAATTGATCGCAATACTTTATGTTTTTCCATATTTTTTTTTTAAAGTCTTGTACTTATGCTATTGGTAGTTTTTGCCGATCTGCTAGTTATGTAGACGACAACAAACTAGCACCGGCTGTCAAGAGATGGTGGGGGCAAACCCAAAGACTTCCCCTACACATGTATATATACATATCTATATATCCATCTATATATCAATCTCTCTGTCTTTCGAAGTATATATATATATATATATATATATATATATATATATATATATATATAACACACTCATTATGTGTATATATATATATATATATATATATATATATAGATAGATAGATAGATAGATAGATAGATAGATAGATAGATAGATAGATAGATAGATAGATAGATAGATAGATAGATAGACAGACAGATAGATAGATAGATAGATAGATAGATAGATAGATAGATAGATAGATAGATAGATAGATAGATAGATAGATAGATAGATACACATGCATATACATTTACAAATAAGTAGCAAAGTATTCTGTTCACCTTACTTGCAATCTGCACTTCGGAAATACTTTGGAAAGTACCTTTATATAAAAAGTACGTCTGAATTACCAAGAGCGGATATCTTCACTTAGCTGAGTTGAGTTGTCTGCACACACAACAGGAACATTAAGTGCAAACACACGTACACGGAGTCTTGATATTCAATATTCAAATAATATTGCTGAGGTGAGCGGACTATACCGAACTAGCAACGTGCCTCAATTTAAGTATCTATTTCAAGTGAATTTTAATTATCATATATATATATATATATATATATATATATCGCAAAATAGAGTCTTCATGTAATATACTATGCTATGTTTAGGTCAAGGACATACATGTTTTATTGTTGACTACAAAATGCTTACGCAGTGGACTATACAATATTTTCTATTTTACCAAATGTATTACCAGGAATCAACTAATTCTCTGTCCCCATCGCTATGCCCCTTGCGTTGTTGGGTATTGGTAGCATACTAAAGACTTGATTTCGATTCTCATGTGATCCTTTACGCGTAAGTTTCCCCTCGCGAAGTTCTTCCTGTGTGACACCATGAACATCTCACAATGTTGACTCGTATCTTGAAATATAGCACAAAGAAAACTGTAGATTTAGACTTTAGCTAATAAAATTATATTTCTTGTGTGTGCATGTGTGTGTTTGTGTGTGTATGTGTGTGTGTGTGTGTGTGTGTGTGTGTGTGTGTGTGTGTGTGTGTGTGTGTGTGTATACGTGTGTGCTTATCTTTATTTGTGTGTGTATGTGTTTTTTTCTGTCTGAAAAGCCAGTGTTAAATCATCACCTTCCCAAGAATCTTGATGACTTTTTGAAACGCATCTTTCATGGAAAGTAACACCTTTGTTTATGACATCGCAAGAAGGTAATAAAATGACCAAATTCTTGTTCTTTTCTTAATGAAGCAATAAAGTCTAACGACTTTAATGAGCTATTCGCAACAATAAATTTAAGCACACACAGCCACACCTACGTACACTCACACACAAACGTTGATGGCTGTGTAGATGAGCAATTCATTCTCACGAGGTTTCGAGTTCAGTCTCACTACTTAGCAAAATCGGGCAAGTGTCTTCTTGTAGTCTCAGTCTACGAAACCACCCGCTCACAAGGCTTTCGTCAACTCAGTGCTATTTTCTAATACATGACACTTACCCAAGGAGCTACGCTGTGGGACTAACCAACCCACCCATGCAGTTTACTATCTGTCCGTCAACGATTTAACGAGGACTAAGCCGCATCTTAAAATCTCATTTTAATCAAAAACCAAACCTCATTCTATGTATTGTACATTGAATTATACTTCTTCCGTTCAACTGTAGCAGACTACGATTAAAATTGACAATTTCGGTTACATAAGAATTAGGAATAAATCTGTGGTAGATTCTTAGATCTATAAACGTTACTCTTGGCAACTAAATATAATTTTATCTGATAATAAGAATACAGGAAGGCAATTTTTTATTATTTTTTTTTGAAAAATCTCAAAGTAATTTGGTTAAAGAAACATATGTTTGCATCTTTTATCTTGTATGAACGATATTCTTAATAAAATATATTAAAGTATGTAGAAATATATGTGTATATATATATATATATATATATATATATATATATATATATATATATATATATATATATATATATATACACACACACATAGAAATAGATATGAATGTAGATGTATGCATATATAAACGAATATACTAGCATATATATACATGCATATTTATATACATACATATATGTATTATGTATGCGCACACACACACACACACACACACACACACACACATATATATATATATATATATATATATACAGAAATATGTGTATAATAAGCGCAATAATCTCTGCGTAAACCACAAGTATAGTTGTGTAGTAGTTAACAAGATTATTTCGCAACAACATGGCGCCATGTCTCCTCTCCGTGCACAGTATTTTGTCTCACTATCTTCTTATGTAACCAATATACTGTGTGTGAATTTGGTTGCGAGAATCTGCACAGAAAGGCGCGCACTTTACAATTTATGTATAAATGAATGCATGTGTATCAAATGGCAGGGTCCCAGAAGTCTTGTTCTGTCGTGAACTTGCTACCAGTAAGAAAACACATTAACGACACTGAATGATAAAAAATTGCTGGTAGTCATTCAACCGAGCGTATGTCTCTAACGAATGCTACCTCCACCTCATGTATTTATGTGTTTCTGTGTATATATATGTGTGTGTATAGGTATATGTAACTATGCTTGTGTGTGTATATGTGTAACTATGTTTGTGTGTGTGTGTAGTTGAAATTTATAGAAAAACAAACGACGAAGACAGATCTAAGAACAACAAGCAAGTGTATTAGTTTGACGCTAAGGAAAAGTGAAAAAGTATTTTACGTTTCGAGCCTACGCTCTTCAACAGAAAGGAATAAGAGAAAATAAGCAGAAAGAGAATGAAGATCACGACTGAACTTCTTATTCTTTGGATTTGCATATCTGAACCACTTCCCAAACTTTCAGCACCTCTCCTCATCCACATGGATTACTAACTGGATTACCAGTAGATCTAATGACTCTACCTTCCCGGATTTCACGGGATTTTTCCTTTATGTGTATATATTATACGTTATTCCTTTACTCTTTTATTCTTTTACTTGTTTCAGTCATTTGACTGCGGCCATTCTGGAGCACCGCCTTTCGTTGAACAAATCAACCCCAGGACTTATTCTTTGTAAGCCTAGTACTTGTTCTATCGGTCTGGTTTCCCGAACCGCTAGATTACGGGGACGTAAAGACACCAGCATCGGTTGTCAAGCGATGCTGCATGTCTGCATTTTGAGCAACAGAGAAGAAATAAGGAAATTTCGAAGGAACGCAAAAAAAAAGTAGAACAAGAAAAAAATAAGAAAAATAACGGGGACAGTCAAAACTTTCAGAAAAACAAACACCGAAACATAGCAAAGCGTTACATACTGACAAACAAACAAATAATAACTGATAAACAACGATAAGAAGTAAACAACAATCACAGATAAAATAAAAATGAGAATTAAAAATGGCTGTTGCATTTAACAAATCTACACAGCAATCACTTCTTGCAGACGTAATTTAGACACCAGCGTTTAATGGCCGACTGTTAAATTAAAATAACGCTTCTTTGAATTTTGTTTGAGTTCTCTCATGACTAGATAATTGCTTGCGATGTCTTTCTTATGCTTCATTCCAAAATATGTTTGCGTGTTTGTACGGTTGCTGGATTTTTCTTTCTTTTTTTTTAGTTTTTCTTTCTCGTTTTATTTTATCTGGTGACATACGTGTGGATTTGCTTTTCTTCTTCATTATCTGCCTCTGTGCTTATTTTTCCCTCTCCCTTTTCCCCCTCTCTCTTCTCTATTTCTGTCGATCCCGTCCTTCTCTCTCTTCTCTCTCCCTCTCTCAGTTTCTCTTCCATCTGCGTAATTAAACACTTCGCTAAACACACCAATTCCAAAGAAGCTTATCTTTTCGTAGATATGTTATCTACAGCATGATGTTAGCTGAGACGATGCTAGCGAAGTGTCGGAAATGTTTCAGGAGAAGATACGTTATATGTATGTATGTATGTATGTATGTATGTATGTATGTATGTATGTATGTATGCATGCATGTATGTATGTATGTATGTATGTATGCATGTATGTATGTATGTATGTACGTACGTATGTATGCATGCATGTATTCTCTCTCTTTATATATATATATATATATATATATATATATATATATATATATATATATATATAATTATATATATGTATGTATGTATGTATGTGTGTATATATGTATATATGTATGGGTATGTACGTGTGTGCACGTATGCATGCGTATGTGTATGTGTATAATAGTAAGGTGATAAATGAATCACGTATATGTATTTAGAGCTGTATATGTTTATTTGTATAGGTATATGTGTGCGCGTGTAAACGTTTCTGTATATGTATGTGTGTGTGTATATACATATATATATATATATATATATACAAACCAGTTAGACAGACAATCAAGCATATATACAAAATTTCATTATATCAAGTAAAAAAGATTAAAAGATAAATGAATAAGTGAACACTACGTAAGACCATGAGGTAAAAAAACAACGCCGCAAAATGCTAAAATGGAACGTTGGAAAATATTGCTTCATTGAGTTACACATAAAAATAATATAAGATAAACTAAAATTAACTCTTCTCTAGAGATTAGATTTGTATATGATGAAAGTGTTATTCAGATTTACTATAACTGGATGCAGCGCACTATATTCATATATTCATACACTCACTCAAATATTTATGTATGTATATATATATATATATATATATATATATATATATATATATATATATAATGAGATAAGATAAAATGAGATGGGAACTTCATGGAAAAATCGGGGTACAGGTTGGACTTCCTGGAAAATGAGGTGATTTCCAGGAAAAGTCCGACTAGGGTGGACTTTCGGAAACATGCCGAAGATAGGGTGGACGGGCCCATGAGCCTAGCTAGGCTTTAGAAGGGCGCATAAATGAAATATCAGCAGATTAGCTCTTATCCGGAGAGCAATATGTTAGCACATTGCCTGGAATATGCAAATAATTGAAAAGTCTACTTTTTCAGTCATTGTCACATTGATTCTGGTCCATCATCGAAAATCCTATATATGTCTATTCTATTTAACTAAACTTATGACCAGAAAAAAAAACTAGCTTTCAGGTTTGTTTGTTTTTTTTTTACTTTTTTTTCTCTTCAAACTGTTTGAACTGCAAATTTCAGAAATTAATGCATATATCAGTAACAACAAATAAAATGAAAGTAAAAAATAGCTCATAATTTACATTATACAATAATTTATAATAAACTACAAACATTGTTTTTAATGCTTGGACAAGAAAATATATAATGAAAAATGATTAAAAAAACTCTATGGTAAAAATGCAATCTCCCGAGAGAAACTTGTAAAAAAATAACAAAGAATTTTGCTACAAAATACATTATGTTTTATCACCTGAAACAGATTTGTTTAAGTTCTAAAGTCTGTTTTATTAGCGGAGCTACGTTGCTTGTGTACAATAATAAAAAAAAACTGATGGAGACGACAAGATTTTTTAGTGTAATTCAAAGACCAATACTATTAGTCATTGTTTTCACCACGACTATTATACGAAATTATTATTATTATTATTATCATTATTATTATTTTATTATAAAGGCGGCGAGCTGGTAGAATCGTTAACGCATTGAAAGAGAAACTCTTAGAAATAGCTGTCTTTATGTTCTAATTCCAACGAGGTTAAATTTTTAATTTCTTTTTTTTTTTTTTTCGTATGAATAAAATAAAGTACCTGTCATGCTCCAGGGTCGATGCAATCGACTAAACTCTTCTCCTCAAAATTTCAAGCTATGTGCCTATATTAGAAATAATAATAATCATCATCATCATCACCATCATTGTCATCATCATCACCATCATAGTCATTGTCCTCATATTTGTTTTTGCTTTACTTATTTTTATTTATTTAACAATATTTAAAAAAAAATTATTATATCATGGCTTTCTATATTGTTAACTCGAACCCCCAACAACAGATATCGAGTTTTGAAGATGGATATAGACAGCAAATCAAAAATTCTTATTGCTACGAACACCACCACTACAAACTGCTGTTTCCGATGCTGCTTGTTATATTATACATTTATTAGATATCATCATATCAGCTACAGTGAGTCATATGGACATCAAGATAACTCACGGCTTTTGTTTCCTCTCGGTTATTTTAGTAAACAGCTCGAGGTATGCTATGGTTTGTTTCAATCTCCTCCATAACGTTTTTTCTTTCACTACCTTTCTTTCTCTCTATCACACACACACACACACACACACACACACACACACACACACACACACACACACACACACACACACACTTATACACATGCACTATTTCTCTTTGCATCTTACACTATATCATTCTCACCCTTCGTCCTCTCGTTTCTTTTTCACTAGTGTCTGTGTACGTGTAAATACATATATGCATACACACACACATAGAGACGCAGACACACATATTTGTGTACACCTACGTATATATAGATGTATATATGACTATATAATCACGCACAAACGCAAACATATCACACACGCACACAAACACACACGCCTGACGGCATGTACACTTCAAATAAATAGATTGGAATGAACTTTTCTTTCTTATTGACTCTCACCTGCCATATTCTTTGTTGGTGCCAATCTCTTCACTATCCCTGGTGACTTCGGCATATTAAAAGATAAGTAAATCGATGGATTAGCATAGAATTGGTGTGCAATTCGATAATAAAAGTAAATAAATCGAATATTATGGTGGATCAATGTATTAACAAAGAAATGGAGTCCATTTTGATCATAAGATTACATAAACCGAATCTTATGGAAGTGAAATAAACGAAGAAAAAAGAAAACGAAAGGAAAAAATGAGAAAATAGTTTCCAGTCATGGAATATGCACAATATTTCCATTGGAAATATTCACCGTATTTTTCGAACATTAAATAATTCTTCAAATAAATATTTGTGTTTCTTATTATTTTGTTATATACAGGTTTTGGTCTGAAGGTTTCTTGATTGTCATGCAAATATATATACAAGCTGGTCTCGTGTATATCTTTGTTTGAAATATTTGTTTTAGCTCTGGTATAGTTTCATGTTATTTCCTTATTAAATCAAGTTTTTTTGCTATTCATTCTATTATATTTTATTCTTTTCAACTCTTGGTACAAAGCCTGAAATTTTTGGGGAAAGGGGCCAGTCGATTTGATCGACCCCAGTACGCAACTGGTACTTAATTTATCGACGCCGAAAGGATGAAAGGCAAAGTCGTCCTCGGCAGAATTTGAACTCTGAACGTATTTCGTCTGTTACTATGTTCTAAGTTCAAATACTGCTTTTCATCCATCCGAAGTCGATAAATTAAGTACCGATGAAACACTGGGGTTGATGTAATTGACTATACCCCTCCCCTGAATTTCAGGCCTTGTGCCTTTAGTAGAAAGGGTTATGTACCCCCTCCCCCAACCAATGGAAAAATCATCGCTCTACATATCAGCCAAGATGGTTGTAATTTTTCTTTTCAGGTCAGATGATAATCTTGTCTCTTATTAGCGGTTCAAAGGTAAGTAAGATTCCGCATCTCATGCTCTCGGATGAAAGTCTCCGGAAGATACCTTTCCTAATTGCAAAAATTTGCAACGCGGACCTTTTTCTGAGCAAGTTGATCCATGTTTTGTATATGTGTTTCTGGCGGCGCTGAAGAACGAAAAATTAATATGATTTCTCACTTTTTATTTCAGTCGGCAAAAGGTATGCACGCAAGTGTATGTACCTTGATGTTGTTGTTGTTCTTTACGTATCATTGGAAATATTCCAGTTAATATCAGTGTTATCTGACAAAAAAAATTTCTTTTTTTCTCTGTTGAATGGTTACACCCTGCTGTGGAATTATTGTTGTTGTTGCTGTTGTTGTCGTCGTCGTTGTTGCTATTTGTTTCTGTGGTTTAACATTCAGGTGACTTTTATGACGGGCGTTGTCTTTCTGGCGGAAAGCCATCTTCAGTTGATTACAGTTCTCCTCAAAATGTCCAAAAATACGTGTTTTTCTTCAGGTATGGATGACATTCAGAACGATCCAAAACGAAGCCCTGAAGAAGAAGAAATGCTTTTATTTTCTTCAATTACTCTTGGTAAAAGTCCCAAATTATAAGGAACAAAAAGATGCACGTGTTTCCATGGCAACCCAAATCTAAATAATAATAATAATAATAATAATAATAATAATAATAATAATAATAATAGCAATAATAGCAGCAACAAAATAATAATAATAACAGGTTCAAATTTTGCCACAAAGGCTAAAATTTAGGGGGAGGGGGTGCTTATTTTATCGACCCGAAAGGATGAAAGGCAAAGCCGATCTCCGTGGGGCTTGATCTCAGAACGTAATGAGGGGCGAAATGACGCTAACCATTTTGTCCAGCGCGCTACCGATTCTGCCGGTTCACCGGTTTAGTAATAATAACAATTTTAATAATAATGATAATAATAATAATAATAATAATAATAGTAATAATAATGATTATGATGATGATGATGATGATGATGATGATGATGATAATAATAATAATAATAATAATAATAATAATAATAATAATAATAATAATAATAATAATAATATTAATAATAATACAGAATTGAGAGCAAATGCTGAATCTGTGGAAAAGGAGACGCAAGTATCAAGCTTCATTTCAGCACAAAAGTGTTTAAGTGTTTAACTGACACAAAAGTGCTTAAGAATTAGCGTAACTATAACGGTATGAAAATGCATTAGGATTGTAGCCAAGAGTGTGGATAAAAAAGTTGTAAGAAATGTGCTACGAACTCGATCCAGAGTCTGTGATGTTGAATAATAATTAGATAATTTTATGGGATTTTTCCATTCAGGGTGACCATATTATTGAAGGGAAGAGAACAGATATTATTGTTGAAGACAAAAATGAAACACACACGTTCGGTGTGAGACCATAGACTTCGCAATAAAATATAATAGAATGAATGCCAAAGAAATTGAGAAAATTGATAATCATTAGGAACTAATAAAGAAGCTGAAAAGTTTGTGGAATGGAAATTGTTTGTGGTAATTTTTGCGACTTGTACAAAGACAAATCTGCTAAGCTGAAGGATATCGGAATTGAGGATTGAATTGTTGGAAGTGAAATCCTCTTTTCTGCTAGAATTCTAAGATGAATCTTGAGACTGGAGGAGAGCTGTTCTCACCAAACCTCAAAAAGACAACAACCCAACTAACTAAAGTAGCATGCGATACCTTTTTAATAAGAACAGCAATAACAACAACAAGAACAACAATTGTAGTAGTAGTAGTAGTAGTAGTAGTAGTAGTAGTAGTAGTAGTAGTAGTAGTAGTAGTAGTAGCAATAATGGTTTCCATTTTTTTATTTCGCTTTCAAGTATTCGAAAATTATTTCATAAGTTTCTTCTGAGGAAACGTATCTAGAGGCACTTGGCTCCTTGTTATTATAGCTTATTCCCTCTCTAACAGAAGATGCAATTTTCAATAGATTGTAAACAAGATAATTTTTCGAAGAAAAAAAAACAATGTATAAAAAAAAAAACTACGCAGACGCTCTGTCTATCTCAGATACGGAGATAGACGTCGAAACGTATCACTGTCCCTCCTTCAAAATTCATCCAAAGGAGACAAAAAGGAAAAAAAAAACACATTTTCGTGAGTAAAACTTGGCAACAATTTAAATTTCTCAGAACTGCATCTAGAGATGTTCACACGTTTCAAATGACTGTAACAACAGCAATAGAAAATAACAGAAGTTACTGCAAGCAAACTTCTATTTCATACATCTCTCTCCTTTTCACCCATACACATACATTTAGGATGATTGTGAAGCATTTTTTCTAATTTCATTTTATATATAAATATACATATATATATATTCAGACATGCATACATACAGATATAAATACGCGTAGATAGATAGATAGATAGATAGATAGATAGATAGATAGATAGATAGAGTTAAACGCAGGTGTTATTCAAATCTTTATACTTCCGACATATGTTTCGAAGAAAACATTGATATTGTTCCGGAGTTAATAAAATGATATAAAAGAATGCAAAAGAAGGGAAAAGAAGAAGCAAAGCACATCAATAAGCCATTTTAACCGAATGTGATTACCGCGTATATGATGAAGGGAGGCGCTAGCAATTTATATTTTTTAGCCCTTTATGGACGTGAAACCTAAGGTAAACCCGAAAACCGGCCTTATCTAACCTTAATATATATAATATAAACCCGTCGCAGGATTTCTCCTTTTTGACAGCTGAGTAGCCTGGAGCAACTTAAAATGAGGTGTTTTCTCAAGAACACAACGCGTCTCCCGATGCAGAAATCGAAACCACAATCTTACGATCATGAGTCCAACACCCAACCACTTAGCCACGCTTACTCTCTTTTATTTTTTTTAATGTTTCAGTCACTTGACTACGGCCATGCTGGAGCACCCCCTTAAAGCGTTTTAGTCGAAGAAATCGGCTCCAGGACTTATTCTTTGTAAGCCTAGTACTTATCCTCTGCCCAAGTTGCCACGCAGTGGGACTGAACCATGAACCATGTGGTTAGGAAGCAAGCTTCTTACCACATGGTTCTTGATTCATGTATACATATGTATATGTATATACATATGTATTAACATGCACTCATATATATGTATTTATATATGCGAATATATACGTATATAGACATTGTAAGAAATAAAGAAAAATATGTTATTCAGAGCGAATGCGTTTGTATGGTTTTTTGGTATTAGTTTGGAATGCCATAAGGTTTCTCTGCCAATCTAAACTTCATATAGCGTTGTACTCTGACATTATGTTATAGAGTACAGTCTGCAAAACTCAATGAAGCAGACGATAAAACGAAGACAAAAGGAGTGGCGTTTTAATCTCATATGCAGATAAAATCTTTGTTCTGCGTCTTCTCTGTCGTCGTAGAAAACACATCTAATAAAGAGATAAATATATATATTTTGTAGTATATAGCATGAAAAAAATGATAAATGTACTTTTATCTCATAAAAAACATATTAGAAAGAAAAATGATGCAATACATCTAGTCATATATTTACAAACTTTTATATATTTATATAACAACATATTGCCGCACACGTATATACAAGTGAATATATGTCATTGGTTTGACTCAGGTTCGTTGTTATCCCTGATAGAAATTATGTGGGTAGCTGGTTACTACCAGTAACCTTAGCTATACACAGCCTTCTAAGTACTTAAAACCTTCTAAGTACTTAAAACCCTTCTGATAATCTAATCTTCTCTGCACCTAAGTGGCAAACTTTCTGTAGAAACTCTGGCGGGCATTCTATTCCGATCTCCTTCAATCATTTGTCTGTACCGTTATTCACAGTTCCAAATGCATCAATTATTACAAGCACAGCCTTTATAGTTTCCATACTTCAAATTCTTGCATTTGTTATTATTATTATTATTATTATTATTATTATTATTATTATTATTATTATTATTATTATTATTATTATTATTATTATCACCATCAACATCGTTATCATTATTAAGTTATTACAAGCTAATTTAATTAGCAGTTTGGTAACAAGTCTCTTCATATTCTCAAGTATCTTTCTTAAGATTCTTTCAAAATATGGATGGCTACTTTCTTTCAGGTCGACAACGCCATTTTCAATTCCAGTATCTTTCAGTTTTTTAAGTAGTGTTTAAGGTGTTGTGCGAAGTGCACCAGTTACCACAGGAATAATTATTGGCTCAGTCTTCCACAGTCGCTTGAGTTTTCTGGCTGAATCCTGATATTTCTGAAGCTTTTCAATTTTTGGGGTAGCGACTCTCTTATTATAAGGAATTGCAAAATCTCTCATCTTAAAATGTTAATTTTGCGCTCCGTAATCGTGTCTTGTCGCCATGTTTCAATTGTATTCTTTTTTTTATTCTTTTTATTTATTTCAGTCATGTGACTGCGGCCATGCTGGAGCACCGCCTTTAGTCGAGCAAATCGACCCCAGGACTCATTCTTTATAAGCTTAGTACTTATTCTATCGGTCTCTTTTGCCGAACCTCTAAGTTACGGGGACGTAAACACACCAGCATCGGTTGTCAAGTGATTGTGGAGGGGGGACACACGCAGACACAAAAACATATACACACACATACATACATGTCTATATATATATATAGACATGTATACGACGGGCTTCTTTCAGTTTCCGTCTACCAAATTCACTCACAAGGCTTTGGTCGGCCCGAGACTATAGTTGAAGACACTTGCCCAAGGTGCCACGCAGTGGGACTGAACCCGGAACCATGTGGTTGGTAAGCAAGCTACTTACCACATAGCCACTCCTGCGCCTGGTCAGGCTTTATTGGAAAGTCCCATGAGATCCGGTAATTCTTGTTCCCTGTCACAGCTTCTGGTTCGTGCTCATATTACTTTTCATTATTCTGAAGACGTGGTCCATTCTTCCTCAGCTCATAGGGCGCGTTGATTTCATGTAGGACTACAGAAAGTGGTATCAAATCTATAACAGATAACAGAGGTGAAGAAGGAGTCTCCTTCGAAGATACTACTTTTGATTGTTACCTCGGCTAAGTGCTGGTTGTTACAGGAAAGACGCGTTTTCCAGCTATGCATTCTATTCTTAATCATTGCACACATGTTCTCAGCTATTCCACACATGTCGAGTGTTTCCAAAATCCAAGAATGCGACAACATATCGTAAGCCTTTTTGAAGTCTATCCAGCCCATTTTTGGTACCGTTTTCAGTTCTTCACTATAACCTTGTCAATCACAAAGTGGTCCTTTGTTACCATTGAATCCTTTTCGGCATCCCTTTTGTTCTACTTGCAGAAGATTGTCTTCCGCAAGGTGCGTATATATTTTGCCTGCGAGGGTACCTGTTATTACCTTCCATAGGGGGTTAAGACAAGCAATGGGTCGGTAATTACTAACCTCATTGCCCTTTGACCGATCTTTCATTAACAAAGCTGTTCTTCCATCTGCCATCCACTCCGGAACTGTACCACTCTATAGGCAAGAGAGAGAGAGAGAGAGAGAGAGAGAGAGAGAGAGAGAGAGAGAGAGAGAGAGAGAGAGAGAGAGAGAGAGAGAGAGAGAGATGTCCAGAGAGCGTGAACGAAGGAAGGAAAAGCCGTACAAACGAATATCAATGAACAGATTGCGAGTAGAGTCTGTTAAAATTTTAATATTTCATCTTTATCTAACTTCATGTGACTTTATTAATTTCACGCATATGCGTTCACATAAATATAAACGTGTGTTCTTACAACTTGAGTATAACATATATATATATATATACATACATACATATATATATATACATATTATATATATTATATATATATATATATATATATATATATATATATATATATATATAATATATATAATATGTATATTATATATATATAATATGTATATGTATGCATATACGCATTTATTGCTTTACACATTTATTTATAAATATTCAGGATTTTGTATATGATATGTGTCAGTATGAGCGTATATATATATATATATATATATATGCATGTATATGTATATATATTATACGCAATTTGTAAGAACATATATGCGTGAAATTAATAAAATCACATGAAGTTTGATAAAGATGAAATATTAAAATTTTAACAGACTCTACTCGCAATCTGTTCATTGATATTCGTTTGTACGGCTTTTCCTTCCTTCGTTCACGCTCTCTGGACATCTCTCTCTCTCTCTCTCTCTCTCTCTCTCTCTCTCTCTCTCTCTCTCTCCCTCTCTCTCCCCCTCTTGTCTATTCACTTTCTAGTTCAATACTTCTGTAATTATATCGCTCTGCTCTGTCTCCCTCTCTCTCTCTCTCTCTTATCCTCTGCTATTCGTTATTTCTCCTTACTTTCTCTTGTACTTCGTCTCTGTCTCACACACACACACACACACACTCTCTCTCTCTCTCTCTCTCTCTCTCTCTCTCTCTCGTCTATTCACTTTCTAGTTCGATAATTCTGTAATTATATCGCTCTCCACTGTCTCGCTCTCTCTCTCTCCTCTTTCCCGCCCTCTCCCTCTCTCCTCTTTCCCTCCCCCCCCTCTCTCTCTTTCTCTCTCTCTCGTCTATTCACTTTCTAGTTCAATACGTCTGTAATTACTTCGCTCTCCTCTTTCTCCCTCTGTCCGTCTGCCTCTCTCTGCTTTTAATTCTTTCTCTCTTTTACCTTGTCTCCATCCTTTCTCTCTCTCTCTCTCTCTCTCACTTCTGTCTTATGCTTTTAGTTTCCAGCCCAATCTCTCTCTTTCTCTCTACCTTTACTTCTTTCTCTCCGTCTGCTGTCCATTCACCTTATAGTTCAATATCTCTATACATCTCTCACCTTTCTCCCTCCCTCTCTCTCTCTCTCTCTCTCTCTCTCACACACACACACACACACACACACACACACTTTCTCACTCTCTCTATCTCGCACTCTCTATCTCTCCTTTCTGAATCTCCCTCGCACTCTCCCCCTCTCTCTATTCATATTGTTTCTGACCCATTGTCTCTCCCTCTATGGCTAACATCAATCTGGGTCTCCGTGTTTCCCTCGTGTCTTTCTATGCGTCCCTTTCTCTACCCTTTCTCGCTCTCATACTTGTTCTTCATTTCTTTCTTGTTT